>NW_026800424.1:30000-32500 GCF_032191835.1 Heteronotia binoei
GATGGATAATACCAGAGGGTCTTGGATTTGAACAAAATGGCAAAAGGATTACAATAAGAAGCGAACAAGAGATGCATAGCTTTTTTGAAGAAAATAAAGAACCAACATCATAATGGAGTACAAATTACTATCTTGGAATATAAATGGACTAAATTCACCACAGAAAAGAAGGAGAACATTTCATTGGATTAAAAAGCAAAAATGTAATATAATTTGTTTACAGGAAGTTCATATACAACGCAAGGACAGTAAATTTTTGTGGAATAGAAATTTGGGGTTGGAATTTTTTTCACTAGCAGAGCAAAAGAAAAGAGGGGTGGTTTTTTACATTAAAGAACAACTTGACCCAAAATTAATCTTTAAAGACAAAGAAGGAAGATACATTGCTGTTGAGGTGACGATAGAGGCGAAAAAAACGTTACTACTAGGACTCTATGCACCCAATGGAGCGAAAGACAAATTCTTTAAAGACATAAATAGACAAATGGACGAAGAGACTTATGACCAGGTATTGATGATGGGCGATTTTAATGGGACAATACAAAATAACCTTGACAGATCAAGTCCAAAGAAGAATGATAAAGAAGGGAAGCTGCCCAATTCTTTCTTTGAGTTGATTAAACAGGAAAATCTAGAAGACATTTGGAGAAAGTTCAACCCTGAGGTAAGAGACTATACATTTTTCTCAGCAAGGCATAATTCTTTTTCCAGAATTGACATGTTGTGGGGTTCCCAAGGCTTGGGCCTCATAACAAAAAAAATTGAGATTCTTCCAAAGGTTTGGGCGGACCATAATCCAATATGCTGGTCAACAAAATTGCAAAGAAAATCAAGAAGATGGAGAATTAATGAGGATTTACTACAAAATAAAGACACTGTATCATTCTTAGAAAAGGAGACTGCAGCATTCTTCCAAATAAATGAAACGGATGATATGGAATATCCAACAGTATGGGATACTTATAAAGCAGTAATGAGGGGTATATTAATTACATTGAATAATAAAGACAAAAGAGCAAGAGAAGAAAGGCTGTCAGCACTGCAAAATGAAATAGATAAAAAAGAAAAGGACTTAAAAAAAAGACCAGGGAAGAAAAAATTAATAAAAGAAATTACGATATTACAATCCCAAGTTAAACATTTGCTGAATAAAGAATTAGAATGGAATTTAAAAAATTTGAAACAGAAATCGTTTGAAAGTGCAAACAAACCTGGTAAATACCTGGCCTGGCAATTAAAAAAAAGGAAAGAAAATAAGACTATAAATAAAATCATGGCAAATGGGAAAACAGTAGTGGATCAAGAAGGAATTAAAAGAGAATTCTTTAAATACTATGCAAATTTATTCAAGGGTGTGAATGTAAGTAAAGAAAAAGTGGAAGAGTATCTACGAAACATTCAGGTGACACCTTTGACGGAACATATGAAAAAGATATTAAATGACCCAATAGAGAAAATTGAAATAGAAGCAGCAATAAAAGCAATGCAAGAGGGTAAAGCTCCAGGGCCAGATGGATTCACGTCAAAATTTTACAAATCTCTCAAGGATGAATTAACACCCAAACTGTTGAAGTTGTTAAACACGATAAGAGAAGAAGGGAAAATCCCAAAGACCTGGAGGGAAGCTGTAATCTCTCTGATTCCTAAGGAAGATAAAGATAGCACAAACGTAAAAAATTATAGACCAATCTCATTGTTGAATAATGACTATAAGATCTATACAAGAATTTTAGCAGAGCGACTGAAACAATACCTGACCAACTTTATAAACAAAGACCAAGCGGGATTTCTTCCTAAAAGACAAATAAGGGACAATGTAAGAGCTGTTATTAATGTTGTGGAATATTATGAAAAGCACCCGGAAAAAGAAGTGGCCTTATTTTTTGTTGACGCAGAGAAAGCCTTCGACAACTTAAATTGGGACTTTATGTTTGCGGTAATGGAAAAAATTAATTTAGGGGAACAATTTATAAAAATGACAAGAGCAATATATACAGATCAGCATGCAAAATTGTGTATAAATGCAGACCTTACCAAAGAATTGAAAGTGAGTAAAGGAACAAGGCAAGGATGCCCGCTATCACCATTGTTGTTTATAATGACTCTTGAAATTTTGTTACAACAAATTCAAAAAGATGAAAAAATAGAAGGTCTAAAAATTAGAAGATTCTCTTATAAATATAAAGCTTTTGCAGATGATATAGTGTTCATAATGGAGAATCCGGTTCAAGTGTCACCACTGCTGTTAGCTAAGATAAAAGAATACGGAGAACTAGCAGGATTATACATAAATAAGGAGAAATCGAAATTCCTCTGTAAAAACATGCAACCAAATAAAACAAACGAACTACAAAAGGTGACAGGTTGTGAAGTCACAACCAAAGTTAGGTACCTTGGAATAGAGATAACAATGAAGAACATTGATTTATACAAAAACAATTATGAAAAACTGTGGTGTAAGATGGACAAAGATTTGATGAAATGGAATAAACTCAACTTG
>NW_026800425.1:0-12500 GCF_032191835.1 Heteronotia binoei
CTCTTTCTCTCTCCCTCTCTATCTATCATCTCTCTCTCTCTCTATCCTCTCTATCTATCTATCTATCTATCTATCTATCTATCTATCTATCTATCTATCTATCTATCTATCTATCTATCTATCATCTCTCTATCTATCATCTCTCTATCTATCATCTCTCTATCTGTCTCTCCCTATCATCTCTCTCTCTCTCCCACTCTATCTATCTATCTATCTATCTATCTATCTATCTATCTCTCTACCCTCTCTCTCTATCTATCTATCATCTCTCTATCTCTCATCTCTCTCTCTCTCTCTCTCTATCATCTCTCTCTATCTATCTATCTATCTATCTATCATCTCTATCTATCTATCTATCTATCTATCTATCTATCTATCTATCATCTCTCTATCTATCTATCTATCATCTCTCTATCTATCTATCTATCTATCATCTCTCTATCTATCTATCATCGCTCTCTCTATCTATCTATCTATCTATCTTTCATCTCTCTATCTCTATCTCTCTATCATCTCTCTCTATCTATCTATCATTTCTCTCTCTTTATCTCTATCTATCTCTCTTTCTATCTATCATCTCACTCTCTATCTATCTATCATGTCTCTCTCTCTCCCTCTCTCTCTCTCTCTCTCTATCTATCTATCTATCTATCTATCTATCTATCTATCTATCTATCCTCTCTCTCTCTATCTATCTATCATCTCTCTCTCTCTATCATCTCTCTCTCTATCATCTCTCTCTCTCTCTCTATCATCTCTATCTATCTATCTATCTATCATCTCTCTCTTTCTATCATCTCTATCGATATATCTATATATCTATATATCTATCTATCTATCTTTCTATCTATCATCTCTCTATCTATCTATCTATCTATCTATCTATCATCTCTCTCTCTATCTATCTATCTATCTATCATCTCTCTATCTATCTATCTATCTATCTATCATCTCTCTATCTATCTATCTATCATCTCTCTATCTATCTATCATCTATCTCTCTCTCTATCATCTCTATCTATCTATCTATCTATCTATCATCTCTCTCTATCTCTCTATCTATCTATCATCTCTCTCTCTCTATCATCTCTCTCTCTATCATCTCTCTCTCTATCATCTCTCTCTCTCTATCATCTCTCGCTCTCTCTATCTATCTATCATCTCTCTCTCTATCATCTCTATCTCTCTATCATCTATCTATCTATCTATCATCTCTCTCTCTCTCTATCTATCTATCTATCTATCATCTCTCTCTCTCTCTATCCTCTCTCTCTCTCTATCTATCTATCTATCTATCTATCATCTCTCTATCATCTCTCTCTATCTATCTATCTATCATCGCTCTCTCTCTATCTATCATCTCTCTCTCTTTCTCACTATCATCTCTATCTATCTATCATCTCTATCTATCTATCATCTCTCTCTCTATCTATCTATCTATCTATCTATCATCTATCTATCTATCTATCTATCAGCTCTCTATCTATCATCTCTCTCTCTCTCTATGTATCTATCATCTCTATCTATCTATCTATCTATCTATCTATCTATCTATCTATCTATCTATCTATCTATCTATCTATCTATCTATCTATCTATCATCTCTCTCTCTCTATGTATCTATCATCTCTCTCTATCTATCTATCTATCTATCATCTCTCTCTCTCTATGTATCTATCATCTCTCTTTCTCTCTCTATCTTTCTTTCTATCTATCTATCTATCTATCATCTCTATCTATCTATCTATCTATCATCTCTCTATCTATCTATCTATCATCTCTCTCTATATCTATCTCTCTCTCTCCATCTATCATCTCTCTCTCTCTATCTATCATCTCTCTCTCTCTATCATCTCTATCTATCTATCTATCTATCTATCTATCTATCTATCTTTCTATCTATCATCTATCTATCTATCTATCTATCTATCTATCAATCTATCTATCTATCTACCTATCATCTCTCTCTATCTATCTATCTATCTATCTATCTATCTATCTATCTATCTATCTATCTATCTATCTATCTATCTATCTATCTATCTATCTATCATCTCTCTCTCTATCCTCTCTCTCTCTCTCTATCTATCTATCTATCTATCTATCTATCTATCTATCTATCTATCATCTCTCTATCATCTCTCTCTATCTATCTATCTATCTATCTATCTATCTATCATCTCTCTCTATCTATCATCTCTCTCTCTATCTATCATCTCTCTCTCTTTCTCACTATCATCTCTCTCTCTCTCTCTATCTATCTATCTATCTATCTATCTATCTATCTATCATCTCTCTCTATCTATCATCTCTCTATCTATCTATCTATGTATCTATCATCTCTCTATCTATCTATCAAATCTCTCTATCTATCTATCTATCTATCTATCTATCTATCTATCTATCTATCTATCTATCTATCTATCTATCTATCTATCTATCTATCTAACATCTCTCTTTCTCTCTCCCTCTCTATCTATCTATCATCTCTCTCTCTCTCTATCCTCTCTCTCTCTGTCTATCTATCTATCTATCAATCTATCTATCTATCATCTCTCTATCTATCATCTCTCTATCTGTCTCTCCCTATCATCTCTCTCTCTCTCCCACTCTATCTATCTATCTCTCTATCCTCTCTCTCTATCTATCTATCTATCATCTCTCTATCTCTCATATCTCTCTCTCTCTCTCTCTATCATCTCTCTCTCTCTACCTATCTATCATCTCTATCTATCTATCTATCTATCTATCTATCTATCTATCTATCATCTCTCTCTCTATCTATCTATCATCTCTCTATCTATCTATCTATCTATCTATCTATCTATCTATCTATCTATCTATCTATCTATCTATCATCTCTCTCTCTCTATCCTCTCTCTCTATCTATCTATCTATCTATCTATCTATCATCTCTCTCTCTCTCATCTCTCTCTCTATCTATCTATCTATCTATCTATCTATCTATCATCTCTCTCTATCTATCTATCTATCTATCTATCTATCTATCTATCTATCTATCTATCATCTCTCTCTCTATCCTCTCTCTCTCTATCTATCTATCTATCTATCTATCTATCTATCTATCTATCTATCTATCATCTCTCTATCATCTCTCTCTATCTATCTATCTATCTATCTATCTATCTATCATCTCTCTCTATCTATCATCTCTCTCTCTATCTATCATCTCTCTCTCTTTCTCACTATCATCTCTCTCTCTCTCTCTCTCTATCTATCTATCTATCTATCTATCTATCTATCTATCATCTCTCTCTATCTATCATCTCTCTATCTATCTATCTATGTATCTATCATCTCTCTATCTATCTATCAAATCTCTCTATCTATCTATCTATCTATCTATCTATCTATCTATCTATCTATCTATCTATCTATCTATCTATCTATCTATCTATCATCTCTATCTATCTATCTATCTATCATCTCTCTATCTATCTATCTAACATCTCTCTTTCTCTCTCCCTCTCTATCTATCTATCATCTCTCTCTCTCTCTATCCTCTCTCTCTCTGTCTATCTATCTATCTATCAATCTATCTATCTATCATCTCTCTATCTATCATCTCTCTATCTGTCTCTCCCTATCATCTCTCTCTCTCTCCCACTCTATCTATCTATCTCTCTATCCTCTCTCTCTATCTATCTATCTATCTATCATCTCTCTATCTCTCATATCTCTCTCTCTCTCTCTCTCTATCATCTCTCTCTCTCTACCTATCTATCATCTCTATCTATCTATCTATCTATCTATCTATCTATCTATCTATCTATCTATCTATCTATCTATCATCTCTCTCTCTATCTATCTATCATCTCTCTATCTATCTATCTATCTATCTATCTATCTATCTATCTATCTATCTATCATCTCTCTCTCTCTATCCTCTCTCTCTCTCTCTATCTATCTATCTATCTATCATCTCTCTCTCTCTCATCTCTCTCTCTATCTATCTATCTATCTATCTATCATCTCTCTCTATCTATCTATCTATCTATCTATCTATCTATCTATCATCTCTCTCTCTCTCATCTCTCTCTCTATCTATCTATCTATCTATCTATCATCTCTATCTATCTATCTATCTATCTATCTATCTATCTATCTATCTTTCATCTCTCTCTCTCTCTCTCTATCTATCTATCTATCTATCTATCTATCTATCTATCATCGCTCTCTCTATATATCTATCTATCTATCTTTCATCTCTCTATCTCTATCTCTCTATCATCTCTATCTATCTATCATTTCTCTCTCTATCTCCATCTATCTCTCTTTCTATCTATCATCCCACTCTCTATCTATCTATCATCTCTCACTCTCCCTCTCTCTATCTATCTATCTATCTATCCTCTCTCTCTCTATCTATCTATCTATCTATCTATCTATCTATCTATCTATCTATCTATCTATCTATCTATCTATCTATCATCTCTCTCTCTGTCTCTCTATCATCTCTCTCTCTATCATCTCTCTCTCTATCTATCATCTCTCTCTCTATCTATCTATCATCTCTCTCTCTCTATCATCTCTATCTATCTATCTATCTATCTATCTTTCTATCTATCATCTATCTATCTATCTATCTATCTATCTATCTATCTATCTATCTATCTATCTATCTATCTATCTATCTATCTATCTATCTATCTACCTATCTATCATCTCTCTCTCTCTATCCTCTCTCTCTCTATCTATCTATCTATCTATCTATCTATCTATCTATCTATCTATCTATCTATCTATCTATCATCTCTCTATCATCTCTCTCTATCTATCTATCTATCTATCTATCTATCTATCATCTCTCTCTATCTATCATCTCTCTCTCTATCTATCATCTCTCTCTCTTTCTCACTATCATCTCTCTCTCTCTATCTATCTATCTATCTATCTATCTATCTATCTATCTATCTATCTATCATCTCTCTCTATCTATCTATCTATCATCTCTCTATCTATCTATGTATCTATCATCTCTCTATCTATCTATCAAATCTCTCTATCTATCTATCTATCTATCTATCTATCTATCTATCTATCTATCTATCTATCTATCTATCATCTCTATCTATCTATCTATCTATCATCTCTATCTATCTATCTAACATCTCTCTTTCTCTCTCCCTCTCTATCTATCTATCATCTCTCTCTCTCTCTATCCTCTCTCTCTCTGTCTATCTATCTATCTATCAATCTATCTATCTATCATCTCTCTATCTATCATCTCTCTATCTGTCTCTCCCTATCATCTCTCTCTCTCTCCCACTCTATCTATCTATCTCTCTATCCTCTCTCTCTATCTATCTATCTATCATCTCTCTATCTCTCATATCTCTCTCTCTCTCTCTCTCTATCATCTCTCTCTCTCTACCTATCTATCATCTCTATCTATCTATCTATCTATCTATCTATCTATCTATCTATCTATCTATCTATCTATCTGTCTATCTATCATCTCTCTATCTATCTATCTATCATCTCTCTATCTATCTATCTATCTATCTATCTATCTATCTATCTATCTATCTATCATCTCTCTCTCTCTCTATCCTCTCTCTATCTATCTATCTATCTATCTATCTATCATCTCTCTCTCTCTCTCTCATCTCTCTATCTATCTATCTATCATCTCTCTCTATCTATCTATCTATCTATCTATCTATCTATCTATCTATCTATCTATCTTTCATCTCTCTCTCTATCTATCTATCTATCTATCTATCTATCTATCTATCTATCATCTCTCTCTCTCTATGTATCTATCATATCTCTCTCTCTCTGTCTCTATTTTGCTATCTATCAATCATCTCTCTATCTGATCTATCTATCTATCTATCTATCTATCTATCTATCTATCTATCTATCTATCTATCTATCATCTCTCTCTATCTATCTATCTATCTATCTATCTATCTATCTATCATCTATCTATCTATCATCTCTCTCTCTCTATCCTCTCTCTCTATCTATCTATCTATCTATCTATCATCTCTCTCTCTATCTATCTATCTATCATCTATCTATCTATCTATCTATCTATCTATCTATGTATCTATCATCTCTCTATCTACCATCTCTCTCTCTCTCTCTCTATCTATCTATCTATCTATCTATCTATCTATCTATCTATCTATCATCTCTATCTATCTATCATCTCTCTCTCTATCTATCTATCATCTCTCTTTCTCTCTCCCTCTCTATCTATCATCTCTCTCTCTCTCTATCCTCTCTCTCTCTCTCTCTATCTATCTATCTATCTATCTATCTATCTATCTATCTATCTATCTATCTATCAATCTATCTATCATCTCTCTATCTATCATCTCTCTATCTGTCTCTCCCTATCATCTCTCTCTCTCTCCCACTCTATCTATCTATCTATCTATCTATCTATCTATCTATCTATCTATCTATCTATCTATCTATCTATCTCTCTACCCTCTCTCTCTATCTATCTATCATCTCTCTATCTCTCATATCTCTCTCTCTCTCTCTCTATCATCTCTCTCTCTCTATCTATCTATCTATCTATCTATCTATCATCTCTATCTATCTATCTATCTATCATCTCTCTATCTATCTATCTATCATCTCTCTATCTATCTATCTATCTATCTATCATCTCTCTATCTATCTATCTATGTATCTATCATCTCTCTATCTATCTATCAAATCTCTCTATCTATCTATCTATCTATCTATCTATCTATCTATCTATCTATCTATCTATCTATCTATCTATCTAACATCTCTCTTTCTCTCTCCCTCTCTATCTATCTATCATCTCTCTCTCTCTCTATCCTCTCTCTCTCTGTCTATCTATCTATCTATCAATCTATCTATCTATCATCTCTCTATCTATCATCTCTCTATCTGTCTCTCCCTATCATCTCTCTCTCTCTCCCACTCTATCTATCTATCTCTCTATCCTCTCTCTCTATCTATCTATCTATCATCTCTCTATCTCTCATATCTCTCTCTCTCTCTCTCTATCATCTCTCTCTCTCTACCTATCTATCATCTCTATCTATCTATCTATCTATCTATCTATCTATCTATCTATCTATCTATCTATCTATCTATCATCTCTCTCTCTATCTATCTATCATCTCTCTATCTATCTATCTATCTATCTATCTATCTATCTATCTATCTATCTATCTATCATCTCTCTCTCTCTATCCTCTCTCTCTCTCTCTATCTATCTATCTATCTATCATCTCTCTCTCTCTCATCTCTCTCTCTATCTATCTATCTATCTATCTATCATCTCTCTCTATCTATCTATCTATCTATCTATCTATCTATCATCTCTCTCTCTCTCATCTCTCTCTCTATCTATCTATCTATCTATCTATCATCTCTATCTATCTATCTATCTATCTATCTATCTATCTATCTATCTATCTATCTATCTTTCATCTCTCTCTCTCTCTATCTATCTATCTATCTATCTATCTATCTATCTATCTATCTATCTATCATCGCTCTCTCTATATATCTATCTATCTATCTTTCATCTCTCTATCTCTATCTCTCTATCATCTCTATCTATCTATCATTTCTCTCTCTATCTCCATCTATCTCTCTTTCTATCTATCATCCCACTCTCTATCTATCTATCATCTCTCACTCTCCCTCTCTCTATCTATCTATCTATCTATCCTCTCTCTCTCTATCTATCTATCTATCTATCTATCTATCTATCTATCTATCTATCTATCTATCTATCTATCATCTCTCTCTCTGTCTCTCTATCATCTCTCTCTCTATCATCTCTCTCTCTATCTATCATCTCTCTCTCTATCTATCTATCATCTCTCTCTCTCTATCATCTCTATCTATCTATCTATCTATCTATCTTTCTATCTATCATCTATCTATCTATCTATCTATCTATCTATCTATCTATCTATCTATCTATCTATCTATCTATCTATCTACCTATCTATCATCTCTCTCTCTCTATCCTCTCTCTCTCTATCTATCTATCTATCTATCTATCTATCTATCTATCTATCTATCTATCTATCTATCTATCTATCTATCATCTCTCTATCATCTCTCTCTATCTATCTATCTATCTATCTATCTATCTATCATCTCTCTCTATCTATCATCTCTCTCTCTATCTATCATCTCTCTCTCTTTCTCACTATCATCTCTCTCTCTCTATCTATCTATCTATCTATCTATCTATCTATCTATCTATCTATCATCTCTCTCTATCTATCTATCTATCATCTCTCTATCTATCTATGTATCTATCATCTCTCTATCTATCTATCAAATCTCTCTATCTATCTATCTATCTATCTATCTATCTATCTATCTATCTATCTATCTATCATCTCTATCTATCTATCTATCTATCATCTCTATCTATCTATCTAACATCTCTCTTTCTCTCTCCCTCTCTATCTATCTATCATCTCTCTCTCTCTCTATCCTCTCTCTCTCTGTCTATCTATCTATCTATCAATCTATCTATCTATCATCTCTCTATCTATCATCTCTCTATCTGTCTCTCCCTATCATCTCTCTCTCTCTCCCACTCTATCTATCTATCTCTCTATCCTCTCTCTCTATCTATCTATCTATCATCTCTCTATCTCTCATATCTCTCTCTCTCTCTCTCTCTATCATCTCTCTCTCTCTACCTATCTATCATCTCTATCTATCTATCTATCTATCTATCTATCTATCTATCTATCTATCTATCTATCTATCTATCTATCTATCTATCTGTCTATCTATCATCTCTCTATCTATCTATCTATCATCTCTCTATCTATCTATCTATCTATCTATCTATCTATCTATCTATCTATCTATCATCTCTCTCTCTCTATCCTCTCTCTCTCTATCTATCTATCTATCTATCTATCTATCATCTCTCTCTCTCTCTCTCATCTCTCTATCTATCTATCTATCTATCATCTCTCTCTATCTATCTATCTATCTATCTATCTATCTATCTATCTATCTATCTATCTATCTATCTTTCATCTCTCTCTCTATCTATCTATCTATCTATCTATCTATCTATCTATCTATCATCTCTCTCTCTCTATGTATCTATCATATCTCTCTCTCTCTGTCTCTATTTTGCTATCTATCAATCATCTCTCTATCTATCTATCTATCTATCTATCTATCTATCTATCTATCTATCTATCTATCTATCATCTCTCTCTATCTATCTATCTATCTATCTATCTATCTATCATCTATCTATCTATCATCTCTCTCTCTCTATCCTCTCTCTCTATCTATCTATCTATCTATCTATCATCTCTCTCTCTATCTATCTATCTATCATCTATCTATCTATCTATCTATCTATCTATCTATGTATCTATCATCTCTCTATCTACCATCTCTCTCTCTCTCTCTATCTATCTATCTATCTATCTATCTATCTATCTATCTATCTATCATCTCTATCTATCTATCATCTCTCTCTCTATCTATCTATCATCTCTCTTTCTCTCTCCCTCTCTATCTATCATCTCTCTCTCTCTCTATCCTCTCTCTCTCTCTCTCTATCTATCTATCTATCTATCTATCTATCTATCTATCTATCTATCTATCTATCTATCTATCAATCTATCTATCATCTCTCTATCTATCATCTCTCTATCTGTCTCTCCCTATCATCTCTCTCTCTCTCCCACTCTATCTATCTATCTATCTATCTATCTATCTATCTATCTATCTATCTATCTATCTATCTATCTATCTATCTATCTATCTATCTATCTCTCTACCCTCTCTCTCTATCTATCTATCATCTCTCTATCTCTCATATCTCTCTCTCTCTCTCTCTATCATCTCTCTCTCTCTATCTATCTATCTATCTATCTATCTATCATCTCTATCTATCTATCTATCTATCATCTCTCTATCTATCTATCTATCATCTCTCTATCTATCTATCTATCTATCTATCATCTCTCTATCTATCTATCTATGTATCTATCATCTCTCTATCTATCTATCAAATCTCTCTATCTATCTATCTATCTATCTATCTATCTATCTATCTATCTATCTATCTATCTATCTATCTATCTAACATCTCTCTTTCTCTCTCCCTCTCTATCTATCTATCATCTCTCTCTCTCTCTATCCTCTCTCTCTCTGTCTATCTATCTATCTATCAATCTATCTATCTATCATCTCTCTATCTATCATCTCTCTATCTGTCTCTCCCTATCATCTCTCTCTCTCTCCCACTCTATCTATCTATCTCTCTATCCTCTCTCTCTATCTATCTATCTATCATCTCTCTATCTCTCATATCTCTCTCTCTCTCTCTCTATCATCTCTCTCTCTCTACCTATCTATCATCTCTATCTATCTATCTATCTATCTATCTATCTATCTATCTATCTATCTATCTATCTATCTATCATCTCTCTCTCTATCTATCTATCATCTCTCTATCTATCTATCTATCTATCTATCTATCTATCTATCTATCATCTCTCTCTCTCTATCCTCTCTCTCTATCTATCTATCTATCTATCTATCTATCATCTCTCTCTCTCTCATCTCTCTCTCTATCTATCTATCTATCTATCTATCTATCATCTCTCTCTATCTATCTATCTATCTATCTATCTATCTATCTATCTATCTATCTATCTATCTATCATCTCTCTCTCTATCCTCTCTCTCTCTATCTATCTATCTATCTATCTATCTATCTATCTATCTATCTATCATCTCTCTATCATCTCTCTCTATCTATCTATCTATCTATCTATCTATCTATCATCTCTCTCTATCTATCATCTCTCTCTCTATCTATCATCTCTCTCTCTTTCTCACTATCATCTCTCTCTCTCTCTCTATCTATCTATCTATCTATCTATCTATCTATCATCTCTCTCTATCTATCATCTCTCTATCTATCTATCTATGTATCTATCATCTCTCTATCTATCTATCAAATCTCTCTATCTATCTATCTATCTATCTATCTATCTATCTATCTATCTATCTATCTATCTATCATCTCTATCTATCTATCTATCTATCATCTCTCTATCTATCTATCTAACATCTCTCTTTCTCTCTCCCTCTCTATCTATCTATCATCTCTCTCTCTCTCTATCCTCTCTCTCTCTGTCTATCTATCTATCTATCAATCTATCTATCTATCATCTCTCTATCTATCATCTCTCTATCTGTCTCTCCCTATCATCTCTCTCTCTCTCCCACTCTATCTATCTATCTCTCTATCCTCTCTCTCTATCTATCTATCTATCATCTCTCTATCTCTCATATCTCTCTCTCTCTCTCTCTCTATCATCTCTCTCTCTCTACCTATCTATCATCTCTATCTATCTATCTATCTATCTATCTATCTATCTATCTATCTATCTATCATCTCTCTCTCTATCTATCTATCATCTCTCTATCTATCTATCTATCTATCTATCTATCTATCTATCTATCTATCTATCTATCATCTCTCTCTCTCTATCCTCTCTCTCTCTCTCTATCTATCTATCTATCTATCATCTCTCTCTCTCTCATCTCTCTCTCTATCTATCTATCTATCTATCTATCATCTCTCTCTATCTATCTATCTATCTATCTATCTATCTATCTATCTATCATCTCTCTCTCTCTCATCTCTCTCTCTATCTATCTATCTATCTATCTATCATCTCTATCTATCTATCTATCTATCTATCTATCTATCTATCTATCTATCTTTCATCTCTCTCTCTCTCTATCTATCTATCTATCTATCTATCTATCTATCTATCTATCTATCTATCATCGCTCTCTCTATATATCTATCTATCTATCTTTCATCTCTCTATCTCTATCTCTCTATCATCTCTATCTATCTATCATTTCTCTCTCTATCTCCATCTATCTCTCTTTCTATCTATCATCCCACTCTCTATCTATCTATCATCTCTCACTCTCCCTCTCTCTATCTATCTATCTATCTATCCTCTCTCTCTCTATCTATCTATCTATCTATCTATCTATCTATCTATCTATCTATCTATCTATCTATCATCTCTCTCTCTGTCTCTCTATCATCTCTCTCTCTATCATCTCTCTCTCTATCTATCATCTCTCTCTCTATCTATCTATCATCTCTCTCTCTCTATCATCTCTATCTATCTATCTATCTATCTATCTTTCTATCTATCATCTATCTATCTATCTATCTATCTATCTATCTATCTATCTATCTATCTATCTATCTATCTATCTATCTATCTATCTATCTATCTATCTATCTATCTACCTATCTATCATCTCTCTCTCTCTATCCTCTCTCTCTCTATCTATCTATCTATCTATCTATCTATCTATCTATCTATCTATCTATCTATCTATCTATCTATCATCTCTCTATCATCTCTCTCTATCTATCTATCTATCTATCTATCTATCTATCATCTCTCTCTATCTATCATCTCTCTCTCTATCTATCATCTCTC
>NW_026800425.1:25000-28538 GCF_032191835.1 Heteronotia binoei
ATCCCAATAGTGAAAAATAAGAAACAATTTAATCTGTGGCAAAGAAAAATTTCAGAGTTTATTTGGGCGGGCAAGAAACCAAGAATTAAAATGAAAATCTTAACAGATGCGAAAGAAAGAGGCGGCTTCCAACTACCTGACTTAATGCTATACCATGATGCAGTCTGTTTGGTGTGGATTAAGGAATGGATGACTTTGATCAACAAAAAATTATTGGCGCTAGAAGGACATGGAAATGTATTTGGTTGGCATGCGTATATGTACTACGGGAAAGAGAAGATGGATGGTTTTTTTTCGCATCACTATATAAGGAGGAGTTTGCTGAATACTTGGAAAAAATATAGTAAATATGGAGATGAGAGGAAACCACTTTGGATTGTGCCAACTGAAGTAATAAGTATGCCGCAAAGTGTAAAGGAAGGGAAATGGGCATCATATGAACAACTGCTAAAGTTCAAGGGGGGCAAAGTTGAAATGAAATCGGTTGAAGAATTGCAGGACAAATTTGATTGGTTTCAGCTGTTACAGATTAAAAGCTTAATAGAGAAAGACATTAAAACTACAGGTATAAGACGAGAGAAAACAGAAATGGAGAAAATGCTGCTGGGCGAGAATGAAAAATTGATTTCAAGGATGTACAAACTGCTATTGAAATGGTCTACAGAAGAAGAGGTGGTGAAGCCTCAAATGATTAAATGGGCGATTAATTTTAATAAAGAAATACAAATGGAGACGTGGGAACACCTATGGAAGAATTCAATGAAAATATCAACGTGTTATAACATTAAAGAGAACTGTTTCAAAATGCTGTACAGATGGTACATGACACCTAAAAAGTTAACAAAAATGAATAATCAAGCCTCAGATAGGTGTTGGAAATGTAAAAAACATGAAGGTTCTTTTTACCACATGTGGTGGACTTGTGAAAAGGCAAAACAATTTTGGTCAATGATTCAACAGGAGATCTCGAAAATCTTGGGTTATAATATTAAGAGAGCACCAGATGTCTTTCTGGTGGGATTACAAATGGAAAGCTTTCCGAAGCAAGACAGAACATTGTTGTGGTATTTGCTTTCAGCTGCGAGAACATTGTATGCGCAAATGTGGAAGCAAGACAGAATACCTGAAAAATGGGACTGGGTCTTAAAGGTTCTTAACTGGAGTGAAATGGACAAACTTACTAGAATCTTAAAAGACAACAATTTGGAGAAGTTTAAAGAAGATTGGAGTAAATTCCAAAGTTACGTGGAAATACAATGGAGGGTGAAGAGCCACTTAGTGGTTTATGATAACATTAACCGAACTTTAAATGATAAAGAAGAATTGTGATTATTGAATTAATAGAATATAGCTACATGGTAATTATGTATATATGAGTTAAGATAAAATCAAGACAGTTGGAATTCCGGAGT
The DNA here is from genome assembly GCF_032191835.1 of Heteronotia binoei. Taxonomy (NCBI): domain Eukaryota; kingdom Metazoa; phylum Chordata; class Lepidosauria; order Squamata; family Gekkonidae; genus Heteronotia; species Heteronotia binoei. The sequence goes on from NW_026800425.1 coordinate 26,413, forward strand.
TGGTTGTATAACTTTGGGTTTTGTGTTTAATAAGCACTAAGGGAATTATAGAGAAAAGGTTAGGGAAAGATAACTCTTTGTGTAAAAATTTTATAATGGCGAAAAGATATTTAGTAGTGCATGACAACATTAAGTGAACTTTTAATGATAAAGAGGTACTGTGCTATTGTGATAAAAGTATTAGTAGAACATAGCTACTTAGTAAATATATATATATATGAGAGTTAAGATAAGACTAAGATAGAGGAAGCCCTGGAATTGAATTAATAATTATGTGCGATGTGTTTAATAAGTGCTAAGTGATTATTAGTGAAAAGGTTAGTGAATGACATATATATATGTGTATGTATATATATATATATATATATATATATATATATATATATATTTCTTTCTTCTTTCTTATTTCTTCATCAAGATTCTATAATTGTGAATTTACCTCTAATATGCTTTTAATCTGTTTTAAGTACCGGCGGAGGTCATGAATAAGAGTGGGGGGGGGAGGAAATATGTAATGTATGGGAGAAGTATATTTGAATATGAATAGGTGAATGTACTTGAATATATTTGAATATGAATATTTGAATATGAATAGGTGAATGTACTTCAATATATTGCAAAATAAAAGTTTGGTCACATAAAAAGGAGTCAGTATGAAGACAGAGAACCTCTGGATGAATTTGCCATTTCATGTGGGCCATCTAGCCTTTGCTGAGACTCCCTGTTGGAGACATTATAACCCTCCATGAGGGGTCACCATCTGAGTCAAGTTTTGTTCTTGTCATTTACCAATGTGATGTTCAATGTTTGAAATGCTTTGAAACTTTTGTACTCTATGCTACAAGTATAGACAGCTTCAAGAGCCGACTGGATAAGCATATGGAGCAGAGTCGGTCCGTCAGTGGCTATTAGCCACAGCGTATTGCTGGAACTCTCTGTCTGGGGCAGTGATGCTCTGGATTCTGGTGCTTGTGGGGGGGCACAGTGGAAGGGCTTCTAGCCCCACTGGTGGACCTCTTGAGGGCACTTGGGTTTTTTGGCCACTGTGTGACCCAGAGTGTTGGGCTGAATGGGCCATTGGCCTGATCCAACATGGCTTCTCTTATGTTCTTATGTGACACAGAGTGTTGGACTGGATGGGCCACTGGCCTGATCCAACATTTATTTATTTATTTATTTTTTATTTATTTAAGATTTATATCCCGCCCTTCCCACAAGTGGCTCAGGGCGGCTTCTCTTATGTTCTTCTGTGACACAGAGTGTTGGACTGGATGGGCCACTGGCCTGATCCAACATGGCTTCTCTTATGTTCTTCTGTGACACAGAGTGTTGGACTAGATGGGCCATTGGCCTGATCCAGCAGGGGTTCTCTTATGTGACACAGAGTGTTGGACTGGATGGGCCATTGGCCTGATCCAACATGGCTTCTCTTATGTTCTTATGTGATGCAGAGTGTTGGACTGGATGGGCCATTGGCCTGATCCAACATGGCTTCTCTTATGTTTTTATGTGACGCAGAGTGTTGGACTGGATGGGCCATTGGCCTGATCCAACATGGCTTCTCTTATGTTCTTCTGTGACAAAGAGTGTTGGACTGGATGGGCCACTGGCCTGATCCAACATGGCTTCTCTTATGATCTTAGGTGACACAGAGTGTTGACTGAATGGGCCATTGGCCTGATCCAACATGGCTTCTCTTATGTTCTTCTGTGACACAGAGTGTTGGACTGGATGGGCCACTGGCCTGATCAACATGGCTTCTCTTATGTTCTTATGTGACACAGAGTGTTGGACTGGATGGGCCATTGGCCTGATCCAACATGGCTTCTCTTATGTTCTTCTGTGACACAGAGTGTTGGACTGGATGGGCCACTGGCCTGATGCAACATGGCTTCTCTTATGTTCTTCTGTGACACAGAGTGTTGGACTGGATGGGCCACTGGCCTGATCCAACATGGCTTCTCTTATGTTCTTATGTGACACAGAGTGTTGGACTAGATGGGCCATTGGCCTGATCCAAAATGCCTCCTCTTATGTTCTTATGTGACATGGAGTGTTGGACTGGATGGGCCATTGGCCTGATCCAACATGGCTTCTCTTATGTTCTTATGTGACGCAGAGTGTTG
>NW_026800426.1:12500-15000 GCF_032191835.1 Heteronotia binoei
TCTTTCTTTCTTTCTTTCTCTCTCTCTCCCTATCTCTTTCTTTCTTTCTTTCTTTCATTCTTTCTCTCTCTCTCACTATCTCTTTCACTCTCTATCTGTCTATTTATCTGTCTATCTCTCTCTCTCTCTCTTTCTTTCTCTCTCTCTCTCTACCTATCTCTTTCTTTCTTTCTTTCTTTCTTTCTTTCTTTCTTTCTTTCTTTCTTTCTTTCTCTCTCACTATCTCTCTCACTCTCTATCTGTCTATCTATCTATCTATCTATCTATCTATCTATCTCTTTCTTTCTCTCTCTCTACCTATCTCTTTCTTTCTTTCTTTCTTTCTTTCTTTCATTCTTTCTCTCTCTCTCACTATCTCTCTCACTATCTCTCTCACTCTCTATCTGTCTTTCTGTCTATCTCTCTCACTCTCTATCTATCTATCTATCTATCTATCTATCTATCTATCTATCTATCTATCTATCTATCTCTTTCTTTCTTTCTTTCTTTCTTTCATTCTTTCTCTCTCTCCCACTATCTCTTTCACTCTCTATCTGTCTATTTATCTGTCTATCTCTCTCTCTCTATCTCTTTCTTTCTTTCTCTCTCTCTACCTATCTCTTTCTTTCTTTCTTTCTTTCTTTCATTCTTTCTCTCTCTCTCACTCTCTTTCTGTCTATCTATCTATCTATCTATCTATCTATCTATCTATCTATCTATCTATCTATCTATCTATCTATCTATCTATCTCTTTCTTTCCTTCTCTCTCTCTCTCTCTCCCTATCTCTTTCTTTCTTTCTTTCATTCTTTCTCTCTCTCTCACTATCTCTCTCACTCTCTATCTGTCTATTTATCTGTCTGTCTGTCTATCTATCTATCTATCTATCTATCTATCTATCTATCTATCTATCTATCTCTTTCTTTCTTTCTTTCTCTCTCTCTACATATCCCTTTCTTTCTTTCTTTCTTTCTATCTTTCTTTCTTTCTTTCTTTCTTTCATTCTTTCTCTCTCTCTCACTATCTCTCTCACTCTCTATCTGTCTATTTATCTGTCTGTCTGTCTGTCTATCTATCTATCTATCTATCTATCTATCTATCTATCTATCTATCTCTTTCTTTCTTTCTTTCTCTCTCTCTACATATCCCTTTCTTTCTTTCTTTCTTTCTATCTTTCTTTCTTTCTTTCTTTCTTTCATTCTTTCTCTCTCTCTCACTATCTCTCTCACTCTCTATCTGTCTGTCTATCTATCTATCTATCTATCTATCTATCTATCTATCTATCTATCTATCTATCTATCTATCTATCTCTTTCTTTCTCTCTCTCTCTCCCTATCTCTTTCTTTCTTTCTTTCTTTCATTCTTTCTCTCTCTCTCACTATCTCTCTCACTCTCTATCTGTCTTTCTGTCTATCTATCTATCTATCTATCTATCTATCTATCTATCTATCTATCTATCTATCTATCTATCTATCTATCTATCTATCTATCTCTTTCTTTCTTTCTTTCTTTCTTTCATTCTTTCTCTCTCTCCCACTATCTCTTTCACTCTCTATCTGTCTATTTATCTGTCTATCTCTCTCTCTCTATCTCTTTCTTTCTTTCTCTCTCTCTACCTATCTCTTTCTTTCTTTCTTTCTTTCTTTCATTCTTTCTCTCTCTCTCACTCTCTTTCTGTCTATCTATCTATCTATCTATCTATCTATCTATCTATCTATCTATCTATCTATCTATCTATCTCTTTCTTTCCTTCTCTCTCTCTCTCTCTCCCTATCTCTTTCTTTCTTTCTTTCATTCTTTCTCTCTCTCTCACTATCTCTCTCACTCTCTATCTGTCTATTTATCTGTCTGTCTGTCTATCTATCTATCTATCTATCTATCTATCTATCTATCTATCTATCTATCTATCTATCTATCTATCTATCTCTTTCTTTCTTTCTTTCTTTCTCTCTCTCTACATATCCCTTTCTTTCTTTCTTTCTTTCTATCTTTCTTTCTTTCTTTCTTTCTTTCATTCTTTCTCTCTCTCTCACTATCTCTCTCACTCTCTATCTGTCTGTCTATCTATCTATCTATCTATCTATCTATCTATCTATCTATCTATCTATCTATCTATCTATCTATCTATCTATCTATCTCTTTCTTTCTCTCTCTCTCTCCCTATCTCTTTCTTTCTTTCTTTCTTTCATTCTTTCTCTCTCTCTCACTATCTCTCTCACTCTCTATCTGTCTTTCTGTCTATCTATCTATCTATCTATCTATCTATCTATCTATCTATCTATCTCTTTCTTTCTTTCTTTCTTTCTTTCTTTCTTTCATTCTTCTCTCTTCTTCTCTCACTATCTCTTTCACTCTCTATCTGTCTATTTATCTGTCTATCTCTCTCTCTCTATCTCTTTCTTTCTTTCTCTCTCTCTACCTATCTCTTTCTTTCTTTCTTTCTTTCTTTCTTTCTTTCTTTCATTCTTTCTCTCTCTCTCACTCTCTTTCTCTCTATCTATCTATCTATCTATCTATCTATCT
>NW_026800427.1:0-2500 GCF_032191835.1 Heteronotia binoei
CTACGACCAACAAAACCACCCAGGACATCTATAGAACATCTAAAGAACATCTATATAACAACTCTGCTGCTAAAGTTTTAGACTGGAACTCTGGCGTTGCATTGCACTTTAACCCACATTGGCCTGCCATTGCACTTTAACCTACATTGACTGCTAAACATCTTTGCAGCAATACCCACAGTACTCTGTTGCTACCTCACTATCTTTATGAGAGGATTTTGCACTGCACTTTACAACTGCACCTCGTAACCTACTGATAAATTGGATTGTTATTAATTGACACATTAGAGTAATTTATTGTATATTTGGATTGAATTGTATGAATTTCTTAGCTGGACCGAATTGTATGAATTTTTAGCTGGTTAATTTAAAATAGTGGGAGGGATTAAATTAATTTGCTACAGGAGTCAATTTACCAAATATATATAAGAAACTGAGGGAGGGAAGATTCTCAAATTCGTGGGTCAATTAGATTATCAGGACCTAGTGGGTCGAGCTAGTGGAATATCCTTGATTCCAATCTGATAGTGGTGAACTTAGCAGTTGCCACCAGCGAGAGATGGCAGGCTCAGGGATCCCAGTGCTCCTGGGGAGGGGGAGATACAGCGGTGGGAGCAGATATTATAAGGGAAGAGGACAGAGACAAGACAGTGCTCGGTCCTCTTCCAGTCTGCGTCCCATCCCAAAGGAGACAGGTAGCAGGGCCAGACGGAATAACCCACCTCCGTCATTGGTGTTGTGCAACGCCAGGTCCATTAATAATAAGACCTCAATTCTTCGAGAATTTCTTCTCGAACAAAATATGGACCTGGCTTGCGTGACTGAAACCTGGACCCGGGAGGGTGAGACAGTGGCCCTCGCGCAAACAACTCCTCCAGGTTACTCAGTCCTACATCAATCACGGACTAGTGGGCGGGGGGGAGGGGTGGCATTGTTTGTACGGGAGGCTTACTCCTTCAGGGCACTCCCGGCCCCAAAGATTGAAGGTATTGAGTGTGCCGGCCTGGCGTGGGAGGCTGGAGAGGGGTTGGCGGTCTGGCTGGTGTACCGTACGCCTAACGCACCAGCCAGCGCCTTACCATCCCTACTGGAGGCGGCGACGGGCTGGGCGTTGGAGCACCCAAGGTTGATAATCCTGGGTGACTTCAACGTCCATGCTGATGACCCGTCCTCCAGTCAGGCGATGGACCTAGTGTCTTCCATGGCGACACTGGGACTCTCTCAACTTGTTGTAACCCCCACTCACCAGGCTGGTCACATGTTAGACCTGATCTTTGCGGCCGGGGTTGTTGTGAGCGATATAACCGCCAAGGCGGTGCCATGGTCGGATCACTTTGCCCTCAAGGCCCGTGTAGACTTGCCTCCCCAAACCTGTTTAGGCGAGGAGCCTATTATGGCTCGCCCGCGGAGCCAGATGGACCCGGAACGGTTCCAAATGGCTCTGCGGGATCCCTGGCCCTCTGGCACCTCTCTCGATGGCCTGGTTGAGTCCTGGAATAATCGGCTCTCCAGAGCCATCGAGGAGATTGCACCTCGGCGCCCTCTGCGGCCTCGGACTAAGACGGCTCCGTGGTATACCCCGGAACTGCGCCGGCTGAAGCAAGGCCTTAGACGGCTAGAGAGGCAATGGCGGCGTACCCGCGACGAAGCGACTAGAACATCTTATAGGAAGTTTATGAAGACCTATGAGATGGCAATCAAGGCCACAAAGAAAACATACTTTGCGACCAAGATTGCATCTGCAAATTCGCGCCCAGCTCAATTGTTTAGAATAATTCGGAACCTTACTTCACTGCCACAGGGCAACCCAAAAGCTAAGGAATTGGAGATAGGCTGCGAGGCTTTTGCGAAGTTTTTTGCAGATAAGGTCCAATCGCTCCGCCACGACTGCCCCGCCAATTTAGACGCAGTAAGTGAACTTGAGGCCCAATGCGTGTCTTCGGATGTAACCTTGGACTGCTTCGACCCGCTCAGCTTGGAGGAAGTTGACAGAATTCTTGGCACTGCACGATCCACAACTTGTGATCTGGACCCATGTCCCTCCTGGTTAATTAAGGCCTGCCAGGAGGAATTGAAATGTCCTATACGGGACATTATAAATCGATCTCTTTCGGAGGGTGTTTTCCCAACATCCCTGAAAGAGGCAGTGGTCCGCCCTCTCTTGAAAAAAGCTACATCAGACCCGGCCGTATTGGCACATTACCGGCCGGTCTCAAATTTGCCCTTTTTGGGCAAAATTATAGAGAGGGCTGTGGCGTTGCAGTTACAGGATTTTCTGGAAGACGCTTCCACCTTGGACCCATGCCAGTCCGGCTTTCGCCCGGGCCATGGGACGGAAACAGTCTTGGTCGCCCTCATAGATGACCTCCGGCGGCAACTGGATCGGGGCGGCTCGGCGGTATTGCTGCTGCTCGACCTGTCGGCGGCGTTCGACATGGTCGACCACCGGCTGCTGACCCGCCGCCTCGCCGACGCAGGAATTCGGGGGCTAGCCTTACAA
>NW_026800428.1:0-53633 GCF_032191835.1 Heteronotia binoei
CTAGCCGTGGGCTGCCTTTCACTGTAATGATTCCCATAGGTTTTAATGGAGAATGGAAAAACATCCAAAAATCTTCCCCATCAAGAGTATACCATTCAGTGTGATATCAAAAATACATCTTACCCAACCCTAAACCAAACCCCAATTTTCACCCGAACATAAGTGTGTCCTGGACTCTAACCCTAACCCTAACCCATTCCAATGAATCCCATAGGCTATAATGGAGAACGGAAAGACTTCCAGAAATTTTCCCTATCGACAGTATACCTCTCAGGAAGATAAACTTTCAGGATGACTCAACCCAGAACATGACAGAATTTTGCAGACCGTCGCATTCCTTCGCTCGTGGGCGTCGCAGAAGGGCTGCCTTTCCGGGAGTGCCAAAAATGCGCCCAGCAGTGGATTCCAATTTTCTCCTGAAATCCAACGTTTTAAGGGTTAAGTTACCCTTCAGGGTTACTTAACCCTTAAAACGCCGGATTATTGGAGACCGTTTTATTGCTTCGGTCCTTCGGAGCACAGGAGACACTCCATCCCCCTAGCCGTGGGCTGCCTTTCACTGTAATGATTCCCATAGGTTTTAATGGAGAATGGAAAAACATCCAAAAATTTTCCCCATCAAGAGTATACCATTCAGTGTGATATCAAAAATACATCTTACCCAACCCTAAACCAAACCCCAATTTTCACCCGAACATAAGTGTGTCCTGGACTCTAACCCTAACCCTAACCCATTCCAATGAATCCCATAGGCTATAATGGAGAACGGAAAGACTTCCAGAAATTTTCCCTATCGACAGTATACCTCTCAGGAAGATAAACTTTCAGGATGACTCAACCCAGAACATGACAGAATTTTGCAGACCGTCGCATTCCTTCGCTCGTGGGCGTCGCAGAAGGGCTGCCTTTCCCGGGAGTGCCAAAAATGCGCCCAGCAGTGGATTCCAATTTTCTCCTGAAATCCAACGTTTTAAGGGTTAAGTTACCCTTCAGGGTTACTTAACCCTTAAAACGCCGGATTATTGGAGACCGTTTTATTGCTTCGGTCCTTCGGAGCACAGGAGACACTCCATCCCCCTAGCCGTGGGCTGCCTTTCACTGTAATGATTCCCATAGGTTTTAATGGAGAATGAAAAACATCCAAAAATCTTCCCCATCAAGAGTATACCATTCAGTGTGATATCAAAAATACATCTTACCCAACCCTAAACCAAACCCCAATTTTCACCCGAACATAAGTGTGTCCTGGACTCTAACCCTAACCCTAACCCATTCCAATGAATCCCATAGGCTATAATGGAGAACGGAAAGACTTCCAGAAATTTTCCCTATCGACAGTATACCTCTCAGGAAGATAAACTTTCAGGATGACTCAACCCAGAACATGACAGAATTTTGCAGACCGTCGCATTCCTTCGCTCGTGGGCGTCGCAGAAGGGCTGCCTTTCCCGGGAGTGCCAAAAATGCGCCCAGCAGTGGATTCCAATTTTCTCCTGAAATCCAACGTTTTAAGGGTTAAGTTACCCTTCAGGGTTACTTAACCCTTAAAACGCCGGATTATTGGAGACCGTTTTATTGCTTCGGTCCTTCGGAGCACAGGAGACACTCCATCCCCCTAGCCGTGGGCTGCCTTTCACTGTAATGATTCCCATAGGTTTTAATGGAGAATGGAAAAACATCCAAAAATCTTCCCCATCAAGAGTATACCATTCAGTGTGATATCAAAAATACATCTTACCCAACCCTAAACCAAACCCCAATTTTCACCCGAACATAAGTGTGTCCTGGACTCTAACCCTAACCCTAACCCATTCCAATGAATCCCATAGGCTATAATGGAGAACGGAAAGACTTCCAGAAATTTTCCCTATCGACAGTATACCTCTCAGGAAGATAAACTTTCAGGATGACTCAACCCAGAACATGACAGAATTTTGCAGACCGTCGCATTCCTTCGCTCGTGGGCGTCGCAGAAGGGCTGCCTTTCCCGGGAGTGCCAAAAATGCGCCCAGCAGTGGATTCCAATTTTCTCCTGAAATCCAACGTTTTAAGGGTTAAGTTACCCTTCAGGGTTACTTAACCCTTAAAACGCCGGATTATTGGAGACCGTTTTATTGCTTCGGTCCTTCGGAGCGCAGGAGACACTCCATCCCCCTAGCCGTGGGCTGCCTTTCACTGTAATGATTCCCATAGGTTTTAATGGAGAATGGAAAAACATCCAAAAATCTTCCCCATCAAGAGTATACCATTCAGTGTGATATCAAAAATACATCTTACCCAACCCTAAACCAAACCCCAATTTTCACCCGAACATAAGTGTGTCCTGGACTCTAACCCTAACCCTAACCCATTCCAATGAATCCCATAGGCTATAATGGAGAACGGAAAGACTTCCAGAAATTTTCCCTATCGACAGTATACCTCTCAGGAAGATAAACTTTCAGGATGACTCAACCCAGAACATGACAGAATTTTGCAGACCGTCGCATTCCTTCGCTCGTGGGCGTCGCAGAAGGGCTGCCTTTCCCGGGAGTGCCAAAAATGCGCCCAGCAGTGGATTCCAATTTTCTCCTGAAATCCAACGTTTTAAGGGTTAAGTTACCCTTCAGGGTTACTTAACCCTTAAAACGCCGGATTATTGGAGACCGTTTTATTGCTTCGGTCCTTCGGAGCACAGGAGACACTCCATCCCCCTAGCCGTGGGCTGCCTTTCACTGTAATGATTCCCATAGGTTTTAATGGAGAATGGAAAAACATCCAAAAATTTTCCCCATCAAGAGTATACCATTCAGTGTGATATCAAAAATACATCTTACCCAACCCTAAACCAAACCCCAATTTTCACCCGAACATAAGTGTGTCCTGGACTCTAACCCTAACCCTAACCCATTCCAATGAATCCCATAGGCTATAATGGAGAACGGAAAGACTTCCAGAAATTTTCCCTATCGACAGTATACCTCTCAGGAAGATAAACTTTCAGGATGACTCAACCCAGAACATGACAGAATTTTGCAGACCGTCGCATTCCTTCGCTCGTGGGCGTCGCAGAAGGGCTGCCTTTCCCGGGAGTGCCAAAAATGCGCCCAGCAGTGGATTCCAATTTTCTCCTGAAATCCAACGTTTTAAGGGTTAAGTTACCCTTCAGGGTTACTTAACCCTTAAAACGCCGGATTATTGGAGACCGTTTTATTGCTTCGGTCCTTCGGAGCACAGGAGACACTCCATCCCCCTAGCCGTGGGCTGCCTTTCACTGTAATGATTCCCATAGGTTTTAATGGAGAATGGAAAAACATCCAAAAATTTTCCCCATCAAGAGTATACCATTCAGTGTGATATCAAAAATACATCTTACCCAACCCTAAACCAAACCCCAATTTTCACCCGAACATAAGTGTGTCCTGGACTCTAACCCTAACCCTAACCCATTCCAATGAATCCCATAGGCTATAATGGAGAACGGAAAGACTTCCAGAAATTTTCCCTATCGACAGTATACCTCTCAGGAAGATAAACTTTCAGGATGACTCAACCCAGAACATGACAGAATTTTGCAGACCGTCGCATTCCTTCGCTCGTGGGCGTCGCAGAAGGGCTGCCTTTCCCGGGAGTGCCAAAAATGCGCCCAGCAGTGGATTCCAATTTTCTCCTGAAATCCAACGTTTTAAGGGTTAAGTTACCCTTCAGGGTTACTTAACCCTTAAAACGCCGGATTATTGGAGACCGTTTTATTGCTTCGGTCCTTCGGAGCGCAGGAGACACTCCATCCCCCTAGCCGTGGGCTGCCTTTCACTGTAATGATTCCCATAGGTTTTAATGGAGAATGGAAAAACATCCAAAAATCTTCCCCATCAAGAGTATACCATTCAGTGTGATATCAAAAATACATCTTACCCAACCCTAAACCAAACCCCAATTTTCACCCGAACATAAGTGTGTCCTGGACTCTAACCCTAACCCTAACCCATTCCAATGAATCCCATAGGCTATAATGGAGAACGGAAAGACTTCCAGAAATTTTCCCTATCGACAGTATACCTCTCAGGAAGATAAACTTTCAGGATGACTCAACCCAGAACATGACAGAATTTTGCAGAGCGTCGCATTCCTTCGCTCGTGGGCGTCGCAGAAGGGCTGCCTTTCCCGGGAGTGCCAAAAATGCGCCCAGCAGTGGATTCCAATTTTCTCCTGAAATCCAACGTTTTAAGGGTTAAGTTACCCTTCAGGGTTACTTAACCCTTAAAACGCCGGATTATTGGAGACCGTTTTATTGCTTCGGTCCTTCGGAGCACAGGAGACACTCCATCCCCCTAGCCGTGGGCTGCCTTTCACTGTAATGATTCCCATAGGTTTTAATGGAGAATGGAAAAACATCCAAAAATCTTCCCCATCAAGAGTATACCATTCAGTGTGATATCAAAAATACATCTTACCCAACCCTAAACCAAACCCCAATTTTCACCCGAACATAAGTGTGTCCTGGACTCTAACCCTAACCCTAACCCATTCCAATGAATCCCATAGGCTATAATGGAGAACGGAAAGACTTCCAGAAATTTTCCCTATCGACAGTATACCTCTCAGGAAGATAAACTTTCAGGATGACTCAACCCAGAACATGACAGAATTTTGCAGACCGTCGCATTCCTTCGCTCGTGGGCGTCGCAGAAGGGCTGCCTTTCCCGGGAGTGCCAAAAATGCGCCCAGCAGTGGATTCCAATTTTCTCCTGAAATCCAACGTTTTAAGGGTTAAGTTACCCTTCAGGGTTACTTAACCCTTAAAACGCCGGATTATTGGAGACCGTTTTATTGCTTCGGTCCTTCGGAGCACAGGAGACACTCCATCCCCCTAGCCGTGGGCTGCCTTTCACTGTAATGATTCCCATAGGTTTTAATGGAGAATGGAAAAACATCCAAAAATTTTCCCCATCAAGAGTATACCATTCAGTGTGATATCAAAAATACATCTTACCCAACCCTAAACCAAACCCCAATTTTCACCCGAACATAAGTGTGTCCTGGACTCTAACCCTAACCCTAACCCATTCCAATGAATCCCATAGGCTATAATGGAGAACGGAAAGACTTCCAGAAATTTTCCCTATCGACAGTATACCTCTCAGGAAGATAAACTTTCAGGATGACTCAACCCAGAACATGACAGAATTTTGCAGACCGTCGCATTCCTTCGCTCGTGGGCGTCGCAGAAGGGCTGCCTTTCCCGGGAGTGCCAAAAATGCGCCCAGCAGTGGATTCCAATTTTCTCCTGAAATCCAACGTTTTAAGGGTTAAGTTACCCTTCAGGGTTACTTAACCCTTAAAACGCCGGATTATTGGAGACCGTTTTATTGCTTCGGTCCTTCGGAGCACAGGAGACACTCCATCCCCCTAGCCGTGGGCTGCCTTTCACTGTAATGATTCCCATAGGTTTTAATGGAGAATGGAAAAACATCCAAAAATTTTCCCCATCAAGAGTATACCATTCAGTGTGATATCAAAAATACATCTTACCCAACCCTAAACCAAACCCCAATTTTCACCCGAACATAAGTGTGTCCTGGACTCTAACCCTAACCCTAACCCATTCCAATGAATCCCATAGGCTATAATGGAGAACGGAAAGACTTCCAGAAATTTTCCCTATCGACAGTATACCTCTCAGGAAGATAAACTTTCAGGATGACTCAACCCAGAACATGACAGAATTTTGCAGACCGTCGCATTCCTTCGCTCGTGGGCGTCGCAGAAGGGCTGCCTTTCCCGGGAGTGCCAAAAATGCGCCCAGCAGTGGATTCCAATTTTCTCCTGAAATCCAACGTTTTAAGGGTTAAGTTACCCTTCAGGGTTACTTAACCCTTAAAACGCCGGATTATTGGAGACCGTTTTATTGCTTCGGTCCTTCGGAGCGCAGGAGACACTCCATCCCCCTAGCCGTGGGCTGCCTTTCACTGTAATGATTCCCATAGGTTTTAATGGAGAATGGAAAAACATCCAAAAATCTTCCCCATCAAGAGTATACCATTCAGTGTGATATCAAAAATACATCTTACCCAACCCTAAACCAAACCCCAATTTTCACCCGAACATAAGTGTGTCCTGGACTCTAACCCTAACCCTAACCCATTCCAATGAATCCCATAGGCTATAATGGAGAACGGAAAGACTTCCAGAAATTTTCCCTATCGACAGTATACCTCTCAGGAAGATAAACTTTCAGGATGACTCAACCCAGAACATGACAGAATTTTGCAGAGCGTCGCATTCCTTCGCTCGTGGGCGTCGCAGAAGGGCTGCCTTTCCCGGGAGTGCCAAAAATGCGCCCAGCAGTGGATTCCAATTTTCTCCTGAAATCCAACGTTTTAAGGGTTAAGTTACCCTTCAGGGTTACTTAACCCTTAAAACGCCGGATTATTGGAGACCGTTTTATTGCTTCGGTCCTTCGGAGCACAGGAGACACTCCATCCCCCTAGCCGTGGGCTGCCTTTCACTGTAATGATTCCCATAGGTTTTAATGGAGAATGGAAAAACATCCAAAAATCTTCCCCATCAAGAGTATACCATTCAGTGTGATATCAAAAATACATCTTACCCAACCCTAAACCAAACCCCAATTTTCACCCGAACATAAGTGTGTCCTGGACTCTAACCCTAACCCTAACCCATTCCAATGAATCCCATAGGCTATAATGGAGAACGGAAAGACTTCCAGAAATTTTCCCTATCGACAGTATACCTCTCAGGAAGATAAACTTTCAGGATGACTCAACCCAGAACATGACAGAATTTTGCAGACCGTCGCATTCCTTCGCTCGTGGGCGTCGCAGAAGGGCTGCCTTTCCCGGGAGTGCCAAAAATGCGCCCAGCAGTGGATTCCAATTTTCTCCTGAAAATCCAACGTTTTAAGGGTTAAGTTACCCTTCAGGGTTACTTAACCCTTAAAACGCCGGATTATTGGAGACCGTTTTATTGCTTCGGTCCTTCGGAGCACAGGAGACACTCCATCCCCCTAGCCGTGGGCTGCCTTTCACTGTAATGATTCCCATAGGTTTTAATGGAGAATGGAAAAACATCCAAAAATTTTCCCCATCAAGAGTATACCATTCAGTGTGATATCAAAAATACATCTTACCCAACCCTAAACCAAACCCCAATTTTCACCCGAACATAAGTGTGTCCTGGACTCTAACCCTAACCCTAACCCATTCCAATGAATCCCATAGGCTATAATGGAGAACGGAAAGACTTCCAGAAATTTTCCCTATCGACAGTATACCTCTCAGGAAGATAAACTTTCAGGATGACTCAACCCAGAACATGACAGAATTTTGCAGACCGTCGCATTCCTTCGCTCGTGGGCGTCGCAGAAGGGCTGCCTTTCCCGGGAGTGCCAAAAATGCGCCCAGCAGTGGATTCCAATTTTCTCCTGAAATCCAACGTTTTAAGGGTTAAGTTACCCTTCAGGGTTACTTAACCCTTAAAACGCCGGATTATTGGAGACCGTTTTATTGCTTCGGTCCTTCGGAGCACAGGAGACACTCCATCCCCCTAGCCGTGGGCTGCCTTTCACTGTAATGATTCCCATAGGTTTTAATGGAGAATGGAAAAACATCCAAAAATTTTCCCCATCAAGAGTATACCATTCAGTGTGATATCAAAAATACATCTTACCCAACCCTAAACCAAACCCCAATTTTCACCCGAACATAAGTGTGTCCTGGACTCTAACCCTAACCCTAACCCATTCCAATGAATCCCATAGGCTATAATGGAGAACGGAAAGACTTCCAGAAATTTTCCCTATCGACAGTATACCTCTCAGGAAGATAAACTTTCAGGATGACTCAACCCAGAACATGACAGAATTTTGCAGACCGTCGCATTCCTTCGCTCGTGGGCGTCGCAGAAGGGCTGCCTTTCCTGGGAGTGCCAAAAATGCGCCCAGCAGTGGATTCCAATTTTCTCCTGAAATCCAACGTTTTAAGGGTTAAGTTACCCTTCAGGGTTACTTAACCCTTAAAACGCCGGATTATTGGAGACCGTTTTATTGCTTCGGTCCTTCGGAGCGCAGGAGACACTCCATCCCCCTAGCCGTGGGCTGCCTTTCACTGTAATGATTCCCATAGGTTTTAATGGAGAATGGAAAAACATCCAAAAATCTTCCCATCAAGAGTATACCATTCAGTGTGATATCAAAAATACATCTTACCCAACCCTAAACCAAACCCCAATTTTCACCCGAACATAAGTGTGTCCTGGACTCTAACCCTAACCCTAACCCATTCCAATGAATCCCATAGGCTATAATGGAGAACGGAAAGACTTCCAGAAATTTTCCCTATCGACAGTATACCTCTCAGGAAGATAAACTTTCAGGATGACTCAACCCAGAACATGACAGAATTTTGCAGACCGTCGCATTCCTTCGCTCGTGGGCGTCGCAGAAGGCCTGCCTTTCCCGGGAGTGCCAAAAATGCGCCCAGCAGTGGATTCCAATTTTCTCCTGAAATCCAACGTTTTAAGGGTTAAGTTACCCTTCAGGGTTACTTAACCCTTAAAACGCCGGATTATTGGAGACCGTTTTATTGCTTCGGTCCTTCGGAGCACAGGAGACACTCCATCCCCCTAGCCGTGGGCTGCCTTTCACTGTAATGATTCCCATAGGTTTTAATGGAGAATGGAAAAACATCCAAAAATCTTCCCCATCAAGAGTATACCATTCAGTGTGATATCAAAAATACATCTTACCCAACCCTAAACCAAACCCCAATTTTCACCCGAACATAAGTGTGTCCTGGACTCTAACCCTAACCCTAACCCATTCCAATGAATCCCATAGGCTATAATGGAGAACGGAAAGACTTCCAGAAATTTTCCCTATCGACAGTATACCTCTCAGGAAGATAAACTTTCAGGATGACTCAACCCAGAACATGACAGAATTTTGCAGACCGTCGCATTCCTTCGCTCGTGGGCGTCGCAGAAGGGCTGCCTTTCCCGGGAGTGCCAAAAATGCGCCCAGCAGTGGATTCCAATTTTCTCCTGAAATCCAACGTTTTAAGGGTTAAGTTACCCTTCAGGGTTACTTAACCCTTAAAACGCCGGATTATTGGAGACCGTTTTATTGCTTCGGTCCTTCGGAGCGCAGGAGACACTCCATCCCCCTAGCCGTGGGCTGCCTTTCACTGTAATGATTCCCATAGGTTTTAATGGAGAATGGAAAAACATCCAAAAATCTTCCCCATCAAGAGTATACCATTCAGTGTGATATCAAAAATACATCTTACCCAACCCTAAACCAAACCCCAATTTTCACCCGAACATAAGTGTGTCCTGGACTCTAACCCTAACCCTAACCCATTCCAATGAATCCCATAGGCTATAATGGAGAACGGAAAGACTTCCAGAAATTTTCCCTATCGACAGTATACCTCTCAGGAAGATAAACTTTCAGGATGACTCAACCCAGAACATGACAGAATTTTGCAGACCGTCGCATTCCTTCGCTCGTGGGCGTCGCAGAAGGGCTGCCTTTCCCGGGAGTGCCAAAAATGCGCCCAGCAGTGGATTCCAATTTTCTCCTGAAATCCAACGTTTTAAGGGTTAAGTTACCCTTCAGGGTTACTTAACCCTTAAAACGCCGGATTATTGGAGACCGTTTTATTGCTTCGGTCCTTCGGAGCGCAGGAGACACTCCATCCCCCTAGCCGTGGGCTGCCTTTCACTGTAATGATTCCCATAGGTTTCAATGGAGAATGGAAAAACATCCAAAAATCTTCCCCATCAAGAGTATACCATTCAGTGTGATATCAAAAATACATCTTACCCAACCCTAAACCAAACCCCAATTTTCACCCGAACATAAGTGTGTCCTGGACTCTAACCCTAACCCTAACCCATTCCAATGAATCCCATAGGCTATAATGGAGAACGGAAAGACTTCCAGAAATTTTCCCTATCGACAGTATACCTCTCAGGAAGATAAACTTTCAGGATGACTCAACCCAGAACATGACAGAATTTTGCAGACCGTCGCATTCCTTCGCTCGTGGGCGTCGCAGAAGGGCTGCCTTTCCCGGGAGTGCCAAAAATGCGCCCAGCAGTGGATTCCAATTTTCTCCTGAAATCCAACGTTTTAAGGGTTAAGTTACCCTTCAGGGTTACTTAACCCTTAAAACGCCGGATTATTGGAGACCGTTTTATTGCTTCGGTCCTTCGGAGCACAGGAGACACTCCATCCCCCTAGCCGTGGGCTGCCTTTCACTGTAATGATTCCCATAGGTTTTAATGGAGAATGGAAAAACATCCAAAAATTTTCCCCATCAAGAGTATACCATTCAGTGTGATATCAAAAATACATCTTACCCAACCCTAAACCAAACCCCAATTTTCACCCGAACATAAGTGTGTCCTGGACTCTAACCCTAACCCTAACCCATTCCAATGAATCCCATAGGCTATAATGGAGAACGGAAAGACTTCCAGAAATTTTCCCTATCGACAGTATACCTCTCAGGAAGATAAACTTTCAGGATGACTCAACCCAGAACATGACAGAATTTTGCAGACCGTCGCATTCCTTCGCTCGTGGGCGTCGCAGAAGGGCTGCCTTTCCCGGGAGTGCCAAAAATGCGCCCAGCAGTGGATTCCAATTTTCTCCTGAAATCCAACGTTTTAAGGGTTAAGTTACCCTTCAGGGTTACTTAACCCTTAAAACGCCGGATTATTGGAGACCGTTTTATTGCTTCGGTCCTTCGGAGCACAGGAGACACTCCATCCCCCTAGCCGTGGGCTGCCTTTCACTGTAATGATTCCCATAGGTTTTAATGGAGAATGGAAAAACATCCAAAAATTTTCCCCATCAAGAGTATACCATTCAGTGTGATATCAAAAATACATCTTACCCAACCCTAAACCAAACCCCAATTTTCACTCGAACATAAGTGTGTCCTGGACTCTAACCCTAACCCTAACCCATTCCAATGAATCCCATAGGCTATAATGGAGAACGGAAAGACTTCCAGAAATTTTCCCTATCGACAGTATACCTCTCAGGAAGATAAACTTTCAGGATGACTCAACCCAGAACATGACAGAATTTTGCAGACCGTCGCATTCCTTCGCTCGTGGGCGTCGCAGAAGGGCTGCCTTTCCCGGGAGTGCCAAAAATGCGCCCAGCAGTGGATTCCAATTTTCTCCTGAAATCCAACGTTTTAAGGGTTAAGTTACCCTTCAGGGTTACTTAACCCTTAAAACGCCGGATTATTGGAGACCGTTTTATTGCTTCGGTCCTTCGGAGCGCAGGAGACACTCCATCCCCCTAGCCGTGGGCTGCCTTTCACTGTAATGATTCCCATAGGTTTTAATGGAGAATGGAAAAACATCCAAAAATCTTCCCCATCAAGAGTATACCATTCAGTGTGATATCAAAAATACATCTTACCCAACCCTAAACCAAACCCCAATTTTCACCCGAACATAAGTGTGTCCTGGACTCTAACCCTAACCCTAACCCATTCCAATGAATCCCATAGGCTATAATGGAGAACGGAAAGACTTCCAGAAATTTTCCCTATCGACAGTATACCTCTCAGGAAGATAAACTTTCAGGATGACTCAACCCAGAACATGACAGAATTTTGCAGACCGTCGCATTCCTTCGCTCGTGGGCGTCGCAGAAGGGCTGCCTTTCCCGGGAGTGCCAAAAATGCGCCCAGCAGTGGATTCCAATTTTCTCCTGAAATCCAACGTTTTAAGGGTTAAGTTACCCTTCAGGGTTACTTAACCCTTAAAACGCCGGATTATTGGAGACCGTTTTATTGCTTCGGTCCTTCGGAGCACAGGAGACACTCCATCCCCCTAGCCGTGGGCTGCCTTTCACTGTAATGATTCCCATAGGTTTTAATGGAGAATGGAAAAACATCCAAAAATCTTCCCCATCAAGAGTATACCATTCAGTGTGATATCAAAAATACATCTTACCCAACCCTAAACCAAACCCCAATTTTCACCCGAACATAAGTGTGTCCTGGACTCTAACCCTAACCCTAACCCATTCCAATGAATCCCATAGGCTATAATGGAGAACGGAAAGACTTCCAGAAATTTTCCCTATCGACAGTATACCTCTCAGGAAGATAAACTTTCAGGATGACTCAACCCAGAACATGACAGAATTTTGCAGACCGTCGCATTCCTTCGCTCGTGGGCGTCGCAGAAGGGCTGCCTTTCCCGGGAGTGCCAAAAATGCGCCCAGCAGTGGATTCCAATTTTCTCCTGAAATCCAACGTTTTAAGGGTTAAGTTACCCTTCAGGGTTACTTAACCCTTAAAACGCCGGATTATTGGAGACCGTTTTATTGCTTCGGTCCTTCGGAGCACAGGAGACACTCCATCCCCCTAGCCGTGGGCTGCCTTTCACTGTAATGATTCCCATAGGTTTTAATGGAGAATGGAAAAACATCCAAAAATCTTCCCCATCAAGAGTATACCATTCAGTGTGATATCAAAAATACATCTTACCCAACCCTAAACCAAACCCCAATTTTCACCCGAACATAAGTGTGTCCTGGACTCTAACCCTAACCCTAACCCATTCCAATGAATCCCATAGGCTATAATGGAGAACGGAAAGACTTCCAGAAATTTTCCCTATCGACAGTATACCTCTCAGGAAGATAAACTTTCAGGATGACTCAACCCAGAACATGACAGAATTTTGCAGACCGTCGCATTCCTTCGCTCGTGGGCGTCGCAGAAGGGCTGCCTTTCCCGGGAGTGCCAAAAATGCGCCCAGCAGTGGATTCCAATTTTCTCCTGAAATCCAACGTTTTAAGGGTTAAGTTACCCTTCAGGGTTACTTAACCCTTAAAACGCCGGATTATTGGAGACCGTTTTATTGCTTCGGTCCTTCGGAGCGCAGGAGACACTCCATCCCCCTAGCCGTGGGCTGCCTTTCACTGTAATGATTCCCATAGGTTTTAATGGAGAATGGAAAAACATCCAAAAATCTTCCCCATCAAGAGTATACCATTCAGTGTGATATCAAAAATACATCTTACCCAACCCTAAACCAAACCCCAATTTTCACCCGAACATAAGTGTGTCCTGGACTCTAACCCTAACCCTAACCCATTCCAATGAATCCCATAGGCTATAATGGAGAACGGAAAGACTTCCAGAAATTTTCCCTATCGACAGTATACCTCTCAGGAAGATAAACTTTCAGGATGACTCAACCCAGAACATGACAGAATTTTGCAGACCGTCGCATTCCTTCGCTCGTGGGCGTCGCAGAAGGGCTGCCTTTCCCGGGAGTGCCAAAAATGCGCCCAGCAGTGGATTCCAATTTTCTCCTGAAATCCAACGTTTTAAGGGTTAAGTTACCCTTCAGGGTTACTTAACCCTTAAAACGCCGGATTATTGGAGACCGTTTTATTGCTTCGGTCCTTCGGAGCACAGGAGACACTCCATCCCCCTAGCCGTGGGCTGCCTTTCACTGTAATGATTCCCATAGGTTTTAATGGAGAATGGAAAAACATCCAAAAATTTTCCCCATCAAGAGTATACCATTCAGTGTGATATCAAAAATACATCTTACCCAACCCTAAACCAAACCCCAATTTTCACCCGAACATAAGTGTGTCCTGGACTCTAACCCTAACCCTAACCCATTCCAATGAATCCCATAGGCTATAATGGAGAACGGAAAGACTTCCAGAAATTTTCCCTATCGACAGTATACCTCTCAGGAAGATAAACTTTCAGGATGACTCAACCCAGAACATGACAGAATTTTGCAGACCGTCGCATTCCTTCGCTCGTGGGCGTCGCAGAAGGGCTGCCTTTCCCGGGAGTGCCAAAAATGCGCCCAGCAGTGGATTCCAATTTTCTCCTGAAATCCAGCGTTTTAAGGGTTAAGTTACCCTTCAGGGTTACTGAACCCTTAAAACGCCGGATTATTGGAGACCGTTTTATTGCTTCGGTCCTTCGGAGCACAGGAGACACTCCATCCCCCTAGCCGTGGGCTGCCTTTCACTGTAATGATTCCCATAGGTTTTAATGGAGAATGGAAAAACATCCAAAAATCTTCCCCATCAAGAGTATACCATTCAGTGTGATATCAAAAATACATCTTACCCAACCCTAAACCAAACCCCAATTTTCACCCGAACATAAGTGTGTCCTGGACTCTAACCCTAACCCTAACCCATTCCAATGAATCCCATAGGCTATAATGGGGAACGGAAAGACTTCCAGAAATTTTCCCTATCGACAGTATACCTCTCAGGAAGATAAACTTTCAGGATGACTCAACCCAGAACATGACAGAATTTTGCAGACCGTCGCATTCCTTCGCTCGTGGGCGTCGCAGAAGGGCTGCCTTTCCCGGGAGTGCCAAAAATGCGCCCAGCAGTGGATTCCAATTTTCTCCTGAAATCCAACGTTTTAAGGGTTAAGTTACCCTTCAGGGTTACTTAACCCTTAAAACGCCGGATTATTGGAGACCGTTTTATTGCTTCGGTCCTTCGGAGCACAGGAGACACTCCATCCCCCTAGCCGTGGGCTGCCTTTCACTGTAATGATTCCCATAGGTTTTAATGGAGAATGGAAAAACATCCAAAAATCTTCCCCATCAAGAGTATACCATTCAGTGTGATATCAAAAATACATCTTACCCAACCCTAAACCAAACCCCAATTTTCACCCGAACATAAGTGTGTCCTGGACTCTAACCCTAACCCTAACCCATTCCAATGAATCCCATAGGCTATAATGGAGAACGGAAAGACTTCCAGAAATTTTCCCTATCGACAGTATACCTCTCAGGAAGATAAACTTTCAGGATGACTCAACCCAGAACATGACAGAATTTTGCAGACCGTCGCATTCCTTCGCTCGTGGGCGTCGCAGAAGGGCTGCCTTTCCCGGGAGTGCCAAAAATGCGCCCAGCAGTGGATTCCAATTTTCTCCTGAAATCCAACGTTTTAAGGGTTAAGTTACCCTTCAGGGTTACTTAACCCTTAAAACGCCGGATTATTGGAGACCGTTTTATTGCTTCGGTCCTTCGGAGCGCAGGAGACACTCCATCCCCCTAGCCGTGGGCTGCCTTTCACTGTAATGATTCCCATAGGTTTTAATGGAGAATGGAAAAACATCCAAAAATCTTCCCCATCAAGAGTATACCATTCAGTGTGATATCAAAAATACATCTTACCCAACCCTAAACCAAACCCCAATTTTCACCCGAACGTAAGTGTGTCCTGGACTCTAACCCTAACCCTAACCCATTCCAATGAATCCCATAGGCTATAATGGAGAACGGAAAGACTTCCAGAAATTTTCCCTATCGACAGTATACCTCTCAGGAAGATAAACTTTCAGGATGACTCAACCCAGAACATGACAGAATTTTGCAGACCGTCGCATTCCTTCGCTCGTGGGCGTCGCAGAAGGGCTGCCTTTCCCGGGAGTGCCAAAAATGCGCCCAGCAGTGGATTCCAATTTTCTCCTGAAATCCAACGTTTTAAGGGTTAAGTTACCCTTCAGGGTTACTTAACCCTTAAAACGCCGGATTATTGGAGACCGTTTTATTGCTTCGGTCCTTCGGAGCACAGGAGACACTCCATCCCCCTAGCCGTGGGCTGCCTTTCACTGTAATGATTCCCATAGGTTTTAATGGAGAATGGAAAAACATCCAAAAATTTTCCCCATCAAGAGTATACCATTCAGTGTGATATCAAAAATACATCTTACCCAACCCTAAACCAAACCCCAATTTTCACCCGAACATAAGTGTGTCCTGGACTCTAACCCTAACCCTAACCCATTCCAATGAATCCCATAGGCTATAATGGAGAACGGAAAGACTTCCAGAAATTTTCCCTATCGACAGTATACCTCTCAGGAAGATAAACTTTCAGGATGACTCAACCCAGAACATGACAGAATTTTGCAGACCGTCGCATTCCTTCGCTCGTGGGCGTCGCAGAAGGGCTGCCTTTCCCGGGAGTGCCAAAAATGCGCCCAGCAGTGGATTCCAATTTTCTCCTGAAATCCAACGTTTTAAGGGTTAAGTTACCCTTCAGGGTTACTTAACCCTTAAAACGCCGGATTATTGGAGACCGTTTTATTGCTTCGGTCCTTCGGAGCACAGGAGACACTCCATCCCCCTAGCCGTGGGCTGCCTTTCACTGTAATGATCCCCATAGGTTTTAATGGAGAATGGAAAAACATCCAAAAATTTTCCCCATCAAGAGTATACCATTCCGTGTGATATCAAAAATACATCTTACCCAACCCTAAACCAAACCCCAATTTTCACCCGAACGTAAGTGTGTCCTGGACTCTAACCCTAACCCTAACCCATTCCAATGAATCCCATAGGCTATAATGGAGAACGGAAAGACTTCCAAAAATTTTCCCTATCGACAGTATACCTCTCAGGAAGATAAACTTTCAGGATGACTCAACCCAGAACATGACAGAATTTTGCAGACCGTCGCATTCCTTCGCTCGTGGGCGTCGCAGAAGGGCTGCCTTTCCCGGGAGTGCCAAAAATGCGCCCAGCAGTGGATTCCAATTTTCTCCTGAAATCCAACGTTTTAAGGGTTAAGTTACCCTTCAGGGTTACTTAACCCTTAAAACGCCGGATTATTGGAGACCGTTTTATTGCTTCGGTCCTTCGGAGCACAGGAGACACTCCATCCCCCTAGCCGTGGGCTGCCTTTCACTGTAATGATCTCCATAGGTTTTAATGGAGAATGGAAAAACATCCAAAAATTTTCCCCATCAAGAGTATACCATTCCGTGTGATATCAAAAATACATCTTACCCAACCCTAAACCAAACCCCAATTTTCACCCGAACGTAAGTGTGTCCTGGACTCTAACCCTAACCCTAACCCATTCCAATGAATCCCATAGGCTATAATGGAGAACGGAAAGACTTCCAAAAATTTTCCCTATCGACAGTATACCTCTCAGGAAGATAAACTTTCAGGATGACTCAACCCAGAACATGACAGAATTTTGCAGACCGTCGCATTCCTTCGCTCGTGGGCGTCGCAGAAGGGCTGCCTTTCCCGGGAGTGCCAAAAATGCGCCCAGCAGTGGATTCCAATTTTCTCCTGAAATCCAACGTTTTAAGGGTTAAGTTACCCTTCAGGGTTACTTAACCCTTAAAACGCCGGATTATTGGAGACCGTTTTATTGCTTCGGTCCTTCGGAGCACAGGAGACACTCCATCCCCCTAGCCGTGGGCTGCCTTTCACTGTAATGATCCCCATAGGTTTTAATGGAGAATGGAAAAACATCCAAAAATTTTCCCCATCAAGAGTATACCATTCCGTGTGATATCAAAAATACATCTTACCCAACCCTAAACCAAACCCCAATTTTCACCCGAACGTAAGTGTGTCCTGGACTCTAACCCTAACCCTAACCCATTCCAATGAATCCCATAGGCTATAATGGAGAACGGAAAGACTTCCAAAAATTTTCCCTATCGACAGTATACCTCTCAGGAAGATAAACTTTCAGGATGACTCAACCCAGAACATGACAGAATTTTGCAGACCGTCGCATTCCTTCGCTCGTGGGCGTCGCAGAAGGGCTGCCTTTCCCGGGAGTGCCAAAAATGCGCCCAGCAGTGGATTCCAATTTTCTCCTGAAATCCAACGTTTTAAGGGTTAAGTTACCCTTCAGGGTTACTTAACCCTTAAAACGCCGGATTATTGGAGACCGTTTTATTGCTTCGGTCCTTCGGAGCACAGGAGACACTCCATCCCCCTAGCCGTGGGCTGCCTTTCACTGTAATGATCTCCATAGGTTTTAATGGAGAATGGAAAAACATCCAAAAATTTTCCCCATCAAGAGTATACCATTCCGTGTGATATCAAAAATACATCTTACCCAACCCTAAACCAAACCCCAATTTTCACCCGAACGTAAGTGTGTCCTGGACTCTAACCCTAACCCTAACCCATTCCAATGAATCCCATAGGCTATAATGGAGAACGGAAAGACTTCCAAAAATTTTCCCTATCGACAGTATACCTCTCAGGAAGATAAACTTTCAGGATGACTCAACCCAGAACATGACAGAATTTTGCAGACCGTCGCATTCCTTCGCTCGTGGGCGTCGCAGAAGGGCTGCCTTTCCCGGGAGTGCCAAAAATGCGCCCAGCAGTGGATTCCAATTTTCTCCTGAAATCCAACGTTTTAAGGGTTAAGTTACCCTTCAGGGTTACTTAACCCTTAAAACGCCGGATTATTGGAGACCGTTTTATTGCTTCGGTCCTTCGGAGCACAGGAGACACTCCATCCCCCTAGCCGTGGGCTGCCTTTCACTGTAATGATCCCCATAGGTTTTAATGGAGAATGGAAAAACATCCAAAAATTTTCCCCATCAAGAGTATACCATTCCGTGTGATATCAAAAATACATCTTACCCAACCCTAAACCAAACCCCAATTTTCACCCGAACATAAGTGTGTCCTGGACTCTAACCCTAACCCTAACCCATTCCAATGAATCCCATAGGCTATAATGGAGAACGGAAAGACTTCCAAAAATTTTCCCTATCGACAGTATACCTCTCAGGA
Organism: Heteronotia binoei; assembly: GCF_032191835.1. NCBI lineage: Eukaryota > Metazoa > Chordata > Lepidosauria > Squamata > Gekkonidae > Heteronotia > Heteronotia binoei. The sequence continues at coordinate 18,601 of NW_026800428.1, forward strand.
AGATAAACTTTCAGGATGACTCAACCCAGAACATGACAGAATTTTGCAGACCGTCGCATTCCTTCGCTCGTGGGCGTCGCAGAAGGGCTGCCTTTCCCGGGAGTGCCAAAAATGCGCCCAGCAGTGGATTCCAATTTTCTCCTGAAATCCAACGTTTTAAGGGTTAAGTTACCCTTCAGGGTTACTTAACCCTTAAAACGCCGGATTATTGGAGACCGTTTTATTGCTTCGGTCCTTCGGAGCACAGGAGACACTCCATCCCCCTAGCCGTGGGCTGCCTTTCACTGTAATGATCCCCATAGGTTTTAATGGAGAATGGAAAAACATCCAAAAATTTTCCCCATCAAGAGTATACCATTCCGTGTGATATCAAAAATACATCTTACCCAACCCTAAACCAAACCCCAATTTTCACCCGAACATAAGTGTGTCCTGGACTCTAACCCTAACCCTAACCCATTCCAATGAATCCCATAGGCTATAATGGAGAATGGAAAGACTTCCAAAAATTTTCCCTATCGACAGTATACCTCTCAGGAAGATAAACTTTCAGGATGACTCAACCCAGAACATGACAGAATTTTGCAGACCGTCGCATTCCTTCGCTCGTGGGCGTCGCAGAAGGGCTGCCTTTCCCGGGAGTGCCAAAAATGCGCCCAGCAGTGGATTCCAATTTTCTCCTGAAATCCAACGTTTTAAGGGTTAAGTTACCCTTCAGGGTTACTTAACCCTTAAAACGCCGGATTATTGGAGACCGTTTTATTGCTTCGGTCCTTCGGAGCACAGGAGACACTCCATCCCCCTAGCCGTGGGCTGCCTTTCACTGTAATGATTCCCATAGGTTTTAATGGAGAATGGAAAAACATCCAAAAATTTTCCCCATCAAGAGTATACCATTCAGTGTGATATCAAAAATACATCTTACCCAACCCTAAACCAAACCCCAATTTTCACCCGAACATAAGTGTGTCCTGGACTCTAACCCTAACCCATTCCAATGAATCCCATAGGCTATAATGGAGAACGGAAAGACTTCCAAAAATTTTCCCTATCGACAGTATACCTCTCAGGAAGATAAACTTTCAGGATGACTCAACCCAGAACATGACAGAATTTTGCAGACCGTCGCATTCCTTCGCTCGTGGGCGTCGCAGAAGGGCTGCCTTTCCCGGGAGTGCCAAAAATGCGCCCAGCAGTGGATTCCAATTTTCTCCTGAAATCCAACGTTTTAAGGGTTAAGTTACCCTTCAGGGTTACTTAACCCTTAAAACGCCGGATTATTGGAGACCGTTTTATTGCTTCGGTCCTTCGGAGCACAGGAGACACTCCATCCCCCTAGCCGTGGGCTGCCTTTCACTGTAATGATTCCCATAGGTTTTAATGGAGAATGGAAAAACATCCAAAAATTTTCCCCATCAAGAGTATACCATTCAGTGTGATATCAAAAATACATCTTACCCAACCCTAAACCAAACCCCAATTTTCACCCGAACATAAGTGTGTCCTGGACTCTAACCCTAACCCATTCCAATGAATCCCATAGGCTATAATGGAGAACGGAAAGACTTCCAAAAATTTTCCCTATCGACAGTATACCTCTCAGGAAGATAAACTTTCAGGATGACTCAACCCAGAACATGACAGAATTTTGCAGACCGTCGCATTCCTTCGCTCGTGGGCGTCGCAGAAGGGCTGCCTTTCCCGGGAGTGCCAAAAATGCGCCCAGCAGTGGATTCCAATTTTCTCCTGAAATCCAACGTTTTAAGGGTTAAGTTACCCTTCAGGGTTACTTAACCCTTAAAACGCCGGATTATTGGAGACCGTTTTATTGCTTCGGTCCTTCGGAGCACAGGAGACACTCCATCCCCCTAGCCGTGGGCTGCCTTTCACTGTAATGATTCCCATAGGTTTTAATGGAGAATGGAAAAACATCCAAAAATTTTCCCCATCAAGAGTATACCATTCAGTGTGATATCAAAAATACATCTTACCCAACCCTAAACCAAACCCCAATTTTCACCCGAACATAAGTGTGTCCTGGACTCTAACCCTAACCCATTCCAATGAATCCCATAGGCTATAATGGAGAACGGAAAGACTTCCAAAAATTTTCCCTATCGACAGTATACCTCTCAGGAAGATAAACTTTCAGGATGACTCAACCCAGAACATGACAGAATTTTGCAGACCGTCGCATTCCTTCGCTCGTGGGCGTCGCAGAAGGGCTGCCTTTCCCGGGAGTGCCAAAAATGCGCCCAGCAGTGGATTCCAATTTTCTCCTGAAATCCAACGTTTTAAGGGTTAAGTTACCCTTCAGGGTTACTTAACCCTTAAAACGCCGGATTATTGGAGACCGTTTTATTGCTTCGGTCCTTCGGAGCACAGGAGACACTCCATCCCCCTAGCCGTGGGCTGCCTTTCACTGTAATGATTCCCATAGGTTTTAATGGAGAATGGAAAAACATCCAAAAATCTTCCCCATCAAGAGTATACCATTCAGTGTGATATCAAAAATACATCTTACCCAACCCTAAACCAAACCCCAATTTTCACCCGAACATAAGTGTGTCCTGGACTCTAACCCTAACCCTAACCCATTCCAATGAATCCCATAGGCTATAATGGAGAACGGAAAGACTTCCAAAAATTTTCCCTATCGACAGTATACCTCTCAGGAAGATAAACTTTCAGGATGACTCAACCCAGAACATGACAGAATTTTGCAGACCGTCGCATTCCTTCGCTCGTGGGCGTCGCAGAAGGGCTGCCTTTCCCGGGAGTGCCAAAAATGCGCCCAGCAGTGGATTCCAATTTTCTCCTGAAATCCAACGTTTTAAGGGTTAAGTTACCCTTCAGGGTTACTTAACCCTTAAAACGCCGGATTATTGGAGACCGTTTTATTGCTTCGGTCCTTCGGAGCACAGGAGACACTCCATCCCCCTAGCCGTGGGCTGCCTTTCACTGTAATGATTCCCATAGGTTTTAATGGAGAATGGAAAAACATCCAAAAATCTTCCCCATCAAGAGTATACCATTCAGTGTGATATCAAAAATACATCTTACCCAACCCTAAACCAAACCCCAATTTTCACCCGAACATAAGTGTGTCCTGGACTCTAACCCTAACCCTAACCCATTCCAATGAATCCCATAGGCTATAATGGAGAACGGAAAGACTTCCAGAAATTTTCCCTATCGACAGTATACCTCTCAGGAAGATAAACTTTCAGGATGACTCAACCCAGAACATGACAGAATTTTGCAGACCGTCGCATTCCTTCGCTCGTGGGCGTCGCAGAAGGGCTGCCTTTCCCGGGAGTGCCAAAAATGCGCCCAGCAGTGGATTCCAATTTTCTCCTGAAATCCAACGTTTTAAGGGTTAAGTTACCCTTCAGGGTTACTTAACCCTTAAAACGCCGGATTATTGGAGACCGTTTTATTGCTTCGGTCCTTCGGAGCACAGGAGACACTCCATCCCCCTAGCCGTGGGCTGCCTTTCACTGTAATGATTCCCATAGGTTTTAATGGAGAATGGAAAAACATCCAAAAATCTTCCCCATCAAGAGTATACCATTCAGTGTGATATCAAAAATACATCTTACCCAACCCTAAACCAAACCCCAATTTTCACCCGAACATAAGTGTGTCCTGGACTCTAACCCTAACCCTAACCCATTCCAATGAATCCCATAGGCTATAATGGAGAACGGAAAGACTTCCAGAAATTTTCCCTATCGACAGTATACCTCTCAGGAAGATAAACTTTCAGGATGACTCAACCCAGAACATGACAGAATTTTGCAGACCGTTGCATTCCTTCGCTCGTGGGCGTCGCAGAAGGGCTGCCTTTCCCGGGAGTGCCAAAAATGCGCCCAGCAGTGGATTCCAATTTTCTCCTGAAATCCAACGTTTTAAGGGTTAAGTTACCCTTCAGGGTTACTTAACCCTTAAAACGCCGGATTATTGGAGACCGTTTTATTGCTTCGGTCCTTCGGAGCACAGGAGACACTCCATCCCCCTAGCCGTGGGCTGCCTTTCACTGTAATGATTCCCATAGGTTTTAATGGAGAATGGAAAAACATCCAAAAATCTTCCCCATCAAGAGTATACCATTCAGTGTGATATCAAAAATACATCTTACCCAACCCTAAACCAAACCCCAATTTTCACCCGAACATAAGTGTGTCCTGGACTCTAACCCTAACCCTAACCCATTCCAATGAATCCCATAGGCTATAATGGAGAACGGAAAGACTTCCAAAAATTTTCCCTATCGACAGTATACCTCTCAGGAAGATAAACTTTCAGGATGACTCAACCCAGAACATGACAGAATTTTGCAGACCGTCGCATTCCTTCGCTCGTGGGCGTCGCAGAAGGGCTGCCTTTCCCGGGAGTGCCAAAAATGCGCCCAGCAGTGGATTCCAATTTTCTCCTGAAATCCAACGTTTTAAGGGTTAAGTTACCCTTCAGGGTTACTTAACCCTTAAAACGCCGGATTATTGGAGACCGTTTTATTGCTTCGGTCCTTCGGAGCACAGGAGACACTCCATCCCCCTAGCCGTGGGCTGCCTTTCACTGTAATGATTCCCATAGGTTTTAATGGAGAATGGAAAAACATCCAAAAATCTTCCCCATCAAGAGTATACCATTCAGTGTGATATCAAAAATACATCTTACCCAACCCTAAACCAAACCCCAATTTTCACCCGAACATAAGTGTGTCCTGGACTCTAACCCTAACCCTAACCCATTCCAATGAATCCCATAGGCTATAATGGAGAACGGAAAGACTTCCAGAAATTTTCCCTATCGACAGTATACCTCTCAGGAAGATAAACTTTCAGGATGACTCAACCCAGAACATGACAGAATTTTGCAGACCGTCGCATTCCTTCGCTCGTGGGCGTCGCAGAAGGGCTGCCTTTCCCGGGAGTGCCAAAAATGCGCCCAGCAGTGGATTCCAATTTTCTCCTGAAATCCAACGTTTTAAGGGTTAAGTTACCCTTCAGGGTTACTTAACCCTTAAAACGCCGGATTATTGGAGACCGTTTTATTGCTTCGGTCCTTCGGAGCACAGGAGACACTCCATCCCCCTAGCCGTGGGCTGCCTTTCACTGTAATGATTCCCATAGGTTTTAATGGAGAATGGAAAAACATCCAAAAATCTTCCCCATCAAGAGTATACCATTCAGTGTGATATCAAAAATACATCTTACCCAACCCTAAACCAAACCCCAATTTTCACCCGAACATAAGTGTGTCCTGGACTCTAACCCTAACCCTAACCCATTCCAATGAATCCCATAGGCTATAATGGAGAACGGAAAGACTTCCAAAAATTTTCCCTATCGACAGTATACCTCTCAGGAAGATAAACTTTCAGGATGACTCAACCCAGAACATGACAGAATTTTGCAGACCGTCGCATTCCTTCGCTCGTGGGCGTCGCAGAAGGGCTGCCTTTCCCGGGAGTGCCAAAAATGCGCCCAGCAGTGGATTCCAATTTTCTCCTGAAATCCAACGTTTTAAGGGTTAAGTTACCCTTCAGGGTTACTTAACCCTTAAAACGCCGGATTATTGGAGACCGTTTTATTGCTTCGGTCCTTCGGAGCACAGGAGACACTCCATCCCCCTAGCCGTGGGCTGCCTTTCACTGTAATGATTCCCATAGGTTTTAATGGAGAATGGAAAAACATCCAAAAATCTTCCCCATCAAGAGTATACCATTCAGTGTGATATCAAAAATACATCTTACCCAACCCTAAACCAAACCCCAATTTTCACCCGAACATAAGTGTGTCCTGGACTCTAACCCTAACCCTAACCCATTCCAATGAATCCCATAGGCTATAATGGAGAACGGAAAGACTTCCAGAAATTTTCCCTATCGACAGTATACCTCTCAGGAAGATAAACTTTCAGGATGACTCAACCCAGAACATGACAGAATTTTGCAGACCGTTGCATTCCTTCGCTCGTGGGCGTCGCAGAAGGGCTGCCTTTCCCGGGAGTGCCAAAAATGCGCCCAGCAGTGGATTCCAATTTTCTCCTGAAATCCAACGTTTTAAGGGTTAAGTTACCCTTCAGGGTTACTTAACCCTTAAAACGCCGGATTATTGGAGACCGTTTTATTGCTTCGGTCCTTCGGAGCACAGGAGACACTCCATCCCCCTAGCCGTGGGCTGCCTTTCACTGTAATGATTCCCATAGGTTTTAATGGAGAATGGAAAAACATCCAAAAATCTTCCCCATCAAGAGTATACCATTCAGTGTGATATCAAAAATACATCTTACCCAACCCTAAACCAAACCCCAATTTTCACCCGAACATAAGTGTGTCCTGGACTCTAACCCTAACCCTAACCCATTCCAATGAATCCCATAGGCTATAATGGAGAACGGAAAGACTTCCAAAAATTTTCCCTATCGACAGTATACCTCTCAGGAAGATAAACTTTCAGGATGACTCAACCCAGAACATGACAGAATTTTGCAGACCGTCGCATTCCTTCGCTCGTGGGCGTCGCAGAAGGGCTGCCTTTCCCGGGAGTGCCAAAAATGCGCCCAGCAGTGGATTCCAATTTTCTCCTGAAATCCAACGTTTTAAGGGTTAAGTTACCCTTCAGGGTTACTTAACCCTTAAAACGCCGGATTATTGGAGACCGTTTTATTGCTTCGGTCCTTCGGAGCACAGGAGACACTCCATCCCCCTAGCCGTGGGCTGCCTTTCACTGTAATGATTCCCATAGGTTTTAATGGAGAATGGAAAAACATCCAAAAATCTTCCCCATCAAGAGTATACCATTCAGTGTGATATCAAAAATACATCTTACCCAACCCTAAACCAAACCCCAATTTTCACCCGAACATAAGTGTGTCCTGGACTCTAACCCTAACCCTAACCCATTCCAATGAATCCCATAGGCTATAATGGAGAACGGAAAGACTTCCAGAAATTTTCCCTATCGACAGTATACCTCTCAGGAAGATAAACTTTCAGGATGACTCAACCCAGAACATGACAGAATTTTGCAGACCGTCGCATTCCTTCGCTCGTGGGCGTCGCAGAAGGGCTGCCTTTCCCGGGAGTGCCAAAAATGCGCCCAGCAGTGGATTCCAATTTTCTCCTGAAATCCAACGTTTTAAGGGTTAAGTTACCCTTCAGGGTTACTTAACCCTTAAAACGCCGGATTATTGGAGACCGTTTTATTGCTTCGGTCCTTCGGAGCACAGGAGACACTCCATCCCCCTAGCCGTGGGCTGCCTTTCACTGTAATGATTCCCATAGGTTTTAATGGAGAATGGAAAAACATCCAAAAATCTTCCCCATCAAGAGTATACCATTCAGTGTGATATCAAAAATACATCTTACCCAACCCTAAACCAAACCCCAATTTTCACCCGAACATAAGTGTGTCCTGGACTCTAACCCTAACCCTAACCCATTCCAATGAATCCCATAGGCTATAATGGAGAACGGAAAGACTTCCAAAAATTTTCCCTATCGACAGTATACCTCTCAGGAAGATAAACTTTCAGGATGACTCAACCCAGAACATGACAGAATTTTGCAGACCGTCGCATTCCTTCGCTCGTGGGCGTCGCAGAAGGGCTGCCTTTCCCGGGAGTGCCAAAAATGCGCCCAGCAGTGGATTCCAATTTTCTCCTGAAATCCAACGTTTTAAGGGTTAAGTTACCCTTCAGGGTTACTTAACCCTTAAAACGCCGGATTATTGGAGACCGTTTTATTGCTTCGGTCCTTCGGAGCACAGGAGACACTCCATCCCCCTAGCCGTGGGCTGCCTTTCACTGTAATGATTCCCATAGGTTTTAATGGAGAATGGAAAAACATCCAAAAATCTTCCCCATCAAGAGTATACCATTCAGTGTGATATCAAAAATACATCTTACCCAACCCTAAACCAAACCCCAATTTTCACCCGAACATAAGTGTGTCCTGGACTCTAACCCTAACCCTAACCCATTCCAATGAATCCCATAGGCTATAATGGAGAACGGAAAGACTTCCAAAAATTTTCCCTATCGACAGTATACCTCTCAGGAAGATAAACTTTCAGGATGACTCAACCCAGAACATGACAGAATTTTGCAGACCGTCGCATTCCTTCGCTCGTGGGCGTCGCAGAAGGGCTGCCTTTCCCGGGAGTGCCAAAAATGCGCCCAGCAGTGGATTCCAATTTTCTCCTGAAATCCAACGTTTTAAGGGTTAAGTTACCCTTCAGGGTTACTTAACCCTTAAAACGCCGGATTATTGGAGACCGTTTTATTGCTTCGGTCCTTCGGAGCACAGGAGACACTCCATCCCCCTAGCCGTGGGCTGCCTTTCACTGTAATGATTCCCATAGGTTTTAATGGAGAATGGAAAAACATCCAAAAATCTTCCCCATCAAGAGTATACCATTCAGTGTGATATCAAAAATACATCTTACCCAACCCTAAACCAAACCCCAATTTTCACCCGAACATAAGTGTGTCCTGGACTCTAACCCTAACCCTAACCCATTCCAATGAATCCCATAGGCTATAATGGAGAACGGAAAGACTTCCAAAAATTTTCCCTATCGACAGTATACCTCTCAGGAAGATAAACTTTCAGGATGACTCAACCCAGAACATGACAGAATTTTGCAGACCGTCGCATTCCTTCGCTCGTGGGCGTCGCAGAAGGGCTGCCTTTCCCGGGAGTGCCAAAAATGCGCCCAGCAGTGGATTCCAATTTTCTCCTGAAATCCAACGTTTTAAGGGTTAAGTTACCCTTCAGGGTTACTTAACCCTTAAAACGCCGGATTATTGGAGACCGTTTTATTGCTTCGGTCCTTCGGAGCACAGGAGACACTCCATCCCCCTAGCCGTGGGCTGCCTTTCACTGTAATGATTCCCATAGGTTTTAATGGAGAATGGAAAAACATCCAAAAATCTTCCCCATCAAGAGTATACCATTCAGTGTGATATCAAAAATACATCTTACCCAACCCTAAACCAAACCCCAATTTTCACCCGAACATAAGTGTGTCCTGGACTCTAACCCTAACCCTAACCCATTCCAATGAATCCCATAGGCTATAATGGAGAACGGAAAGACTTCCAAAAATTTTCCCTATCGACAGTATACCTCTCAGGAAGATAAACTTTCAGGATGACTCAACCCAGAACATGACAGAATTTTGCAGACCGTCGCATTCCTTCGCTCGTGGGCGTCGCAGAAGGGCTGCCTTTCCCGGGAGTGCCAAAAATGCGCCCAGCAGTGGATTCCAATTTTCTCCTGAAATCCAACGTTTTAAGGGTTAAGTTACCCTTCAGGGTTACTTAACCCTTAAAACGCCGGATTATTGGAGACCGTTTTATTGCTTCGGTCCTTCGGAGCACAGGAGACACTCCATCCCCCTAGCCGTGGGCTGCCTTTCACTGTAATGATTCCCATAGGTTTTAATGGAGAATGGAAAAACATCCAAAAATCTTCCCCATCAAGAGTATACCATTCAGTGTGATATCAAAAATACATCTTACCCAACCCTAAACCAAACCCCAATTTTCACCCGAACATAAGTGTGTCCTGGACTCTAACCCTAACCCTAACCCATTCCAATGAATCCCATAGGCTATAATGGAGAACGGAAAGACTTCCAAAAATTTTCCCTATCGACAGTATACCTCTCAGGAAGATAAACTTTCAGGATGACTCAACCCAGAACATGACAGAATTTTGCAGACCGTCGCATTCCTTCGCTCGTGGGCGTCGCAGAAGGGCTGCCTTTCCCGGGAGTGCCAAAAATGCGCCCAGCAGTGGATTCCAATTTTCTCCTGAAATCCAACGTTTTAAGGGTTAAGTTACCCTTCAGGGTTACTTAACCCTTAAAACGCCGGATTATTGGAGACCGTTTTATTGCTTCGGTCCTTCGGAGCACAGGAGACACTCCATCCCCCTAGCCGTGGGCTGCCTTTCACTGTAATGATTCCCATAGGTTTTAATGGAGAATGGAAAAACATCCAAAAATCTTCCCCATCAAGAGTATACCATTCAGTGTGATATCAAAAATACATCTTACCCAACCCTAAACCAAACCCCAATTTTCACCCGAACATAAGTGTGTCCTGGACTCTAACCCTAACCCTAACCCATTCCAATGAATCCCATAGGCTATAATGGAGAACGGAAAGACTTCCAAAAATTTTCCCTATCGACAGTATACCTCTCAGGAAGATAAACTTTCAGGATGACTCAACCCAGAACATGACAGAATTTTGCAGACCGTCGCATTCCTTCGCTCGTGGGCGTCGCAGAAGGGCTGCCTTTCCCGGGAGTGCCAAAAATGCGCCCAGCAGTGGATTCCAATTTTCTCCTGAAATCCAACGTTTTAAGGGTTAAGTTACCCTTCAGGGTTACTTAACCCTTAAAACGCCGGATTATTGGAGACCGTTTTATTGCTTCGGTCCTTCGGAGCACAGGAGACACTCCATCCCCCTAGCCGTGGGCTGCCTTTCACTGTAATGATTCCCATAGGTTTTAATGGAGAATGGAAAAACATCCAAAAATCTTCCCCATCAAGAGTATACCATTCAGTGTGATATCAAAAATACATCTTACCCAACCCTAAACCAAACCCCAATTTTCACCCGAACATAAGTGTGTCCTGGACTCTAACCCTAACCCTAACCCATTCCAATGAATCCCATAGGCTATAATGGAGAACGGAAAGACTTCCAGAAATTTTCCCTATCGACAGTATACCTCTCAGGAAGATAAACTTTCAGGATGACTCAACCCAGAACATGACAGAATTTTGCAGACCGTCGCATTCCTTCGCTCGTGGGCGTCGCAGAAGGGCTGCCTTTCCCGGGAGTGCCAAAAATGCGCCCAGCAGTGGATTCCAATTTTCTCCTGAAATCCAACGTTTTAAGGGTTAAGTTACCCTTCAGGGTTACTTAACCCTTAAAATGCCGGATTATTGGAGACCGTTTTATTGCTTCGGTCCTTCGGAGCACAGGAGACACTCCATCCCCCTAGCCGTGGGCTGCCTTTCACTGTAATGATTCCCATAGGTTTTAATGGAGAATGGAAAAACATCCAAAAATCTTCCCCATCAAGAGTATACCATTCAGTGTGATATCAAAAATACATCTTACCCAACCCTAAACCAAACCCCAATTTTCACCCGAACATAAGTGTGTCCTGGACTCTAACCCTAACCCTAACCCATTCCAATGAATCCCATAGGCTATAATGGAGAACGGAAAGACTTCCAAAAATTTTCCCTATCGACAGTATACCTCTCAGGAAGATAAACTTTCAGGATGACTCAACCCAGAACATGACAGAATTTTGCAGACCGTCGCATTCCTTCGCTCGTGGGCGTCGCAGAAGGGCTGCCTTTCCCGGGAGTGCCAAAAATGCGCCCAGCAGTGGATTCCAATTTTCTCCTGAAATCCAACGTTTTAAGGGTTAAGTTACCCTTCAGGGTTACTTAACCCTTAAAACGCCGGATTATTGGAGACCGTTTTATTGCTTCGGTCCTTCGGAGCACAGGAGACACTCCATCCCCCTAGCCGTGGGCTGCCTTTCACTGTAATGATTCCCATAGGTTTTAATGGAGAATGGAAAAACATCCAAAAATCTTCCCCATCAAGAGTATACCATTCAGTGTGATATCAAAAAGACATCTTACCCAACCCTAAACCAAACCCCAATTTTCACCCGAACATAAGTGTGTCCTGGACTCTAACCCTAACCCTAACCCATTCCAATGAATCCCATAGGCTATAATGGAGAACGGAAAGACTTCCAAAAATTTTCCCTATCGACAGTATACCTCTCAGGAAGATAAACTTTCAGGATGACTCAACCCAGAACATGACAGAATTTTGCAGACCGTCGCATTCCTTCGCTCGTGGGCGTCGCAGAAGGGCTGCCTTTCCCGGGAGTGCCAAAAATGCGCCCAGCAGTGGATTCCAATTTTCTCCTGAAATCCAACGTTTTAAGGGTTAAGTTACCCTTCAGGGTTACTTAACCCTTAAAACGCCGGATTATTGGAGACCGTTTTATTGCTTCGGTCCTTCGGAGCACAGGAGACACTCCATCCCCCTAGCCGTGGGCTGCCTTTCACTGTAATGATTCCCATAGGTTTTAATGGAGAATGGAAAAACATCCAAAAATCTTCCCCATCAAGAGTATACCATTCAGTGTGATATCAAAAATACATCTTACCCAACCCTAAACCAAACCCCAATTTTCACCCGAACATAAGTGTGTCCTGGACTCTAACCCTAACCCTAACCCATTCCAATGAATCCCATAGGCTATAATGGAGAACGGAAAGACTTCCAGAAATTTTCCCTATCGACAGTATACCTCTCAGGAAGATAAACTTTCAGGATGACTCAACCCAGAACATGACAGAATTTTGCAGACCGTCGCATTCCTTCGCTCGTGGGCGTCGCAGAAGGGCTGCCTTTCCCGGGAGTGCCAAAAATGCGCCCAGCAGTGGATTCCAATTTTCTCCTGAAATCCAACGTTTTAAGGGTTAAGTTACCCTTCAGGGTTACTTAACCCTTAAAACGCCGGATTATTGGAGACCGTTTTATTGCTTCGGTCCTTCGGAGCACAGGAGACACTCCATCCCCCTAGCCGTGGGCTGCCTTTCACTGTAATGATTCCCATAGGTTTTAATGGAGAATGGAAAAACATCCAAAAATCTTCCCCATCAAGAGTATACCATTCAGTGTGATATCAAAAATACATCTTACCCAACCCTAAACCAAACCCCAATTTTCACCCGAACATAAGTGTGTCCTGGACTCTAACCCTAACCCTAACCCATTCCAATGAATCCCATAGGCTATAATGGAGAACGGAAAGACTTCCAAAAATTTTCCCTATCGACAGTATACCTCTCAGGAAGATAAACTTTCAGGATGACTCAACCCAGAACATGACAGAATTTTGCAGACCGTCGCATTCCTTCGCTCGTGGGCGTCGCAGAAGGGCTGCCTTTCCCGGGAGTGCCAAAAATGCGCCCAGCAGTGGATTCCAATTTTCTCCTGAAATCCAACGTTTTAAGGGTTAAGTTACCCTTCAGGGTTACTTAACCCTTAAAACGCCGGATTATTGGAGACCGTTTTATTGCTTCGGTCCTTCGGAGCACAGGAGACACTCCATCCCCCTAGCCGTGGGCTGCCTTTCACTGTAATGATTCCCATAGGTTTTAATGGAGAATGGAAAAACATCCAAAAATCTTCCCCATCAAGAGTATACCATTCAGTGTGATATCAAAAATACATCTTACCCAACCCTAAACCAAACCCCAATTTTCACCCGAACATAAGTGTGTCCTGGACTCTAACCCTAACCCTAACCCATTCCAATGAATCCCATAGGCTATAATGGAGAACGGAAAGACTTCCAGAAATTTTCCCTATCGACAGTATACCTCTCAGGAAGATAAACTTTCAGGATGACTCAACCCAGAACATGACAGAATTTTGCAGACCGTCGCATTCCTTCGCTCGTGGGCGTCGCAGAAGGGCTGCCTTTCCCGGGAGTGCCAAAAATGCGCCCAGCAGTGGATTCCAATTTTCTCCTGAAATCCAACGTTTTAAGGGTTAAGTTACCCTTCAGGGTTACTTAACCCTTAAAACGCCGGATTATTGGAGACCGTTTTATTGCTTCGGTCCTTCGGAGCACAGGAGACACTCCATCCCCCTAGCCGTGGGCTGCCTTTCACTGTAATGATTCCCATAGGTTTTAATGGAGAATGGAAAAACATCCAAAAATCTTCCCCATCAAGAGTATACCATTCAGTGTGATATCAAAAATACATCTTACCCAACCCTAAACCAAACCCCAATTTTCACCCGAACATAAGTGTGTCCTGGACTCTAACCCTAACCCTAACCCATTCCAATGAATCCCATAGGCTATAATGGAGAACGGAAAGACTTCCAGAAATTTTCCCTATCGACAGTATACCTCTCAGGAAGATAAACTTTCAGGATGACTCAACCCAGAACATGACAGAATTTTGCAGACCGTCGCATTCCTTCGCTCGTGGGCGTCGCAGAAGGGCTGCCTTTCCCGGGAGTGCCAAAAATGCGCCCAGCAGTGGATTCCAATTTTCTCCTGAAATCCAACGTTTTAAGGGTTAAGTTACCCTTCAGGGTTACTTAACCCTTAAAACGCCGGATTATTGGAGACCGTTTTATTGCTTCGGTCCTTCGGAGCACAGGAGACACTCCATCCCCCTAGCCGTGGGCTGCCTTTCACTGTAATGATTCCCATAGGTTTTAATGGAGAATGGAAAAACATCCAAAAATCTTCCCCATCAAGAGTATACCATTCAGTGTGATATCAAAAATACATCTTACCCAACCCTAAACCAAACCCCAATTTTCACCCGAACATAAGTGTGTCCTGGACTCTAACCCTAACCCTAACCCATTCCAATGAATCCCATAGGCTATAATGGAGAACGGAAAGACTTCCAGAAATTTTCCCTATCGACAGTATACCTCTCAGGAAGATAAACTTTCAGGATGACTCAACCCAGAACATGACAGAATTTTGCAGACCGTCGCATTCCTTCGCTCGTGGGCGTCGCAGAAGGGCTGCCTTTCCCGGGAGTGCCAAAAATGCGCCCAGCAGTGGATTCCAATTTTCTCCTGAAATCCAACGTTTTAAGGGTTAAGTTACCCTTCAGGGTTACTTAACCCTTAAAACGCCGGATTATTGGAGACCGTTTTATTGCTTCGGTCCTTCGGAGCACAGGAGACACTCCATCCCCCTAGCCGTGGGCTGCCTTTCACTGTAATGATTCCCATAGGTTTTAATGGAGAATGGAAAAACATCCAAAAATCTTCCCCATCAAGAGTATACCATTCAGTGTGATATCAAAAATACATCTTACCCAACCCTAAACCAAACCCCAATTTTCACCCGAACATAAGTGTGTCCTGGACTCTAACCCTAACCCTAACCCATTCCAATGAATCCCATAGGCTATAATGGAGAACGGAAAGACTTCCAGAAATTTTCCCTATCGACAGTATACCTCTCAGGAAGATAAACTTTCAGGATGACTCAACCCAGAACATGACAGAATTTTGCAGACCGTCGCATTCCTTCGCTCGTGGGCGTCGCAGAAGGGCTGCCTTTCCCGGGAGTGCCAAAAATGCGCCCAGCAGTGGATTCCAATTTTCTCCTGAAATCCAACGTTTTAAGGGTTAAGTTACCCTTCAGGGTTACTTAACCCTTAAAACGCCGGATTATTGGAGACCGTTTTATTGCTTCGGTCCTTCGGAGCACAGGAGACACTCCATCCCCCTAGCCGTGGGCTGCCTTTCACTGTAATGATTCCCATAGGTTTTAATGGAGAATGGAAAAACATCCAAAAATCTTCCCCATCAAGAGTATACCATTCAGTGTGATATCAAAAATACATCTTACCCAACCCTAAACCAAACCCCAATTTTCACCCGAACATAAGTGTGTCCTGGACTCTAACCCTAACCCTAACCCATTCCAATGAATCCCATAGGCTATAATGGAGAACGGAAAGACTTCCAAAAATTTTCCCTATCGACAGTATACCTCTCAGGAAGATAAACTTTCAGGATGACTCAACCCAGAACATGACAGAATTTTGCAGACCGTCGCATTCCTTCGCTCGTGGGCGTCGCAGAAGGGCTGCCTTTCCCGGGAGTGCCAAAAATGCGCCCAGCAGTGGATTCCAATTTTCTCCTGAAATCCAACGTTTTAAGGGTTAAGTTACCCTTCAGGGTTACTTAACCCTTAAAACGCCGGATTATTGGAGACCGTTTTATTGCTTCGGTCCTTCGGAGCACAGGAGACACTCCATCCCCCTAGCCGTGGGCTGACTTTCACTGTAATGATTCCCATAGGTTTTAATGGAGAATGGAAAAACATCCAAAAATCTTCCCCATCAAGAGTATACCATTCAGTGTGATATCAAAAATACATCTTACCCAACCCTAAACCAAACCCCAATTTTCACCCGAACATAAGTGTGTCCTGGACTCTAACCCTAACCCTAACCCATTCCAATGAATCCCATAGGCTATAATGGAGAACGGAAAGACTTCCAAAAATTTTCCCTATCGACAGTATACCTCTCAGGAAGATAAACTTTCAGGATGACTCAACCCAGAACATGACAGAATTTTGCAGACCGTCGCATTCCTTCGCTCGTGGGCGTCGCAGAAGGGCTGCCTTTCCCGGGAGTGCCAAAAATGCGCCCAGCAGTGGATTCCAATTTTCTCCTGAAATCCAACGTTTTAAGGGTTAAGTTACCCTTCAGGGTTACTTAACCCTTAAAACGCCGGATTATTGGAGACCGTTTTATTGCTTCGGTCCTTCGGAGCACAGGAGACACTCCATCCCCCTAGCCGTGGGCTGCCTTTCACTGTAATGATTCCCATAGGTTTTAATGGAGAATGGAAAAACATCCAAAAATCTTCCCCATCAAGAGTATACCATTCAGTGTGATATCAAAAATACATCTTACCCAACCCTAAACCAAACCCCAATTTTCACCCGAACATAAGTGTGTCCTGGACTCTAACCCTAACCCTAACCCATTCCAATGAATCCCATAGGCTATAATGGAGAACGGAAAGACTTCCAGAAATTTTCCCTATCGACAGTATACCTCTCAGGAAGATAAACTTTCAGGATGACTCAACCCAGAACATGACAGAATTTTGCAGACCGTCGCATTCCTTCGCTCGTGGGCGTCGCAGAAGGGCTGCCTTTCCCGGGAGTGCCAAAAATGCGCCCAGCAGTGGATTCCAATTTTCTCCTGAAATCCAACGTTTTAAGGGTTAAGTTACCCTTCAGGGTTACTTAACCCTTAAAACGCCGGATTATTGGAGACCGTTTTATTGCTTCGGTCCTTCGGAGCACAGGAGA
Organism: Heteronotia binoei; assembly: GCF_032191835.1. Lineage (NCBI taxonomy): Eukaryota > Metazoa > Chordata > Lepidosauria > Squamata > Gekkonidae > Heteronotia > Heteronotia binoei. The sequence goes on from NW_026800428.1 coordinate 35,543, forward strand.
CACTCCATCCCCCTAGCCGTGGGCTGCCTTTCACTGTAATGATTCCCATAGGTTTTAATGGAGAATGGAAAAACATCCAAAAATCTTCCCCATCAAGAGTATACCATTCAGTGTGATATCAAAAATACATCTTACCCAACCCTAAACCAAACCCCAATTTTCACCCGAACATAAGTGTGTCCTGGACTCTAACCCTAACCCTAACCCATTCCAATGAATCCCATAGGCTATAATGGAGAACGGAAAGACTTCCAAAAATTTTCCCTATCGACAGTATACCTCTCAGGAAGATAAACTTTCAGGATGACTCAACCCAGAACATGACAGAATTTTGCAGACCGTCGCATTCCTTCGCTCGTGGGCGTCGCAGAAGGGCTGCCTTTCCCGGGAGTGCCAAAAATGCGCCCAGCAGTGGATTCCAATTTTCTCCTGAAATCCAACGTTTTAAGGGTTAAGTTACCCTTCAGGGTTACTTAACCCTTAAAACGCCGGATTATTGGAGACCGTTTTATTGCTTCGGTCCTTCGGAGCACAGGAGACACTCCATCCCCCTAGCCGTGGGCTGCCTTTCACTGTAATGATTCCCATAGGTTTTAATGGAGAATGGAAAAACATCCAAAAATCTTCCCCATCAAGAGTATACCATTCAGTGTGATATCAAAAATACATCTTACCCAACCCTAAACCAAACCCCAATTTTCACCCGAACATAAGTGTGTCCTGGACTCTAACCCTAACCCTAACCCATTCCAATGAATCCCATAGGCTATAATGGAGAACGGAAAGACTTCCAGAAATTTTCCCTATTGACAGTATACCTCTCAGGAAGATAAACTTTCAGGATGACTCAACCCAGAACATGACAGAATTTTGCAGACCGTCGCATTCCTTCGCTCGTGGGCGTCGCAGAAGGGCTGCCTTTCCCGGGAGTGCCAAAAATGCGCCCAGCAGTGGATTCCAATTTTCTCCTGAAATCCAACGTTTTAAGGGTTAAGTTACCCTTCAGGGTTACTTAACCCTTAAAACGCCGGATTATTGGAGACCGTTTTATTGCTTCGGTCCTTCGGAGCACAGGAGACACTCCATCCCCCTAGCCGTGGGCTGCCTTTCACTGTAATGATTCCCATAGGTTTTAATGGAGAATGGAAAAACATCCAAAAAACTTCCCCATCAAGAGTATACCATTCAGTGTGATATCAAAAATACATCTTACCCAACCCTAAACCAAACCCCAATTTTCACCCGAACATAAGTGTGTCCTGGACTCTAACCCTAACCCTAACCCATTCCAATGAATCCCATAGGCTATAATGGAGAACGGAAAGACTTCCAGAAATTTTCCCTATCGACAGTATACCTCTCAGGAAGATAAACTTTCTGGATGACTCAACCCAGAACATGACAGAATTTTGCAGACCGTCGCATTCCTTCGCTCGTGGGCGTCGCAGAAGGGCTGCCTTTCCCGGGAGTGCCAAAAATGCGCCCAGCAGTGGATTCCAATTTTCTCCTGAAATCCAACGTTTTAAGGGTTAAGTTACCCTTCAGGGTTACTTAACCCTTAAAACGCCGGATTATTGGAGACCGTTTTATTGCTTCGGTCCTTCGGAGCACAGGAGACACTCCATCCCCCTAGCCGTGGGCTGCCTTTCACTGTAATGATTCCCATAGGTTTTAATGGAGAATGGAAAAACATCCAAAAATCTTCCCCATCAAGAGTATACCATTCAGTGTGATATCAAAAATACATCTTACCCAACCCTAAACCAAACCCCAATTTTCACCCGAACATAAGTGTGTCCTGGACTCTAACCCTAACCCTAACCCATTCCAATGAATCCCATAGGCTATAATGGAGAACGGAAAGACTTCCAAAAATTTTCCCTATCGACAGTATACCTCTCAGGAAGATAAACTTTCAGGATGACTCAACCCAGAACATGACAGAATTTTGCAGACCGTCGCATTCCTTCGCTCGTGGGCGTCGCAGAAGGGCTGCCTTTCCCGGGAGTGCCAAAAATGCGCCCAGCAGTGGATTCCAATTTTCTCCTGAAATCCAACGTTTTAAGGGTTAAGTTACCCTTCAGGGTTACTTAACCCTTAAAACGCCGGATTATTGGAGACCGTTTTATTGCTTCGGTCCTTCGGAGCACAGGAGACACTCCATCCCCCTAGCCGTGGGCTGCCTTTCACTGTAATGATTCCCATAGGTTTTAATGGAGAATGGAAAAACATCCAAAAATCTTCCCCATCAAGAGTATACCATTCAGTGTGATATCAAAAATACATCTTACCCAACCCTAAACCAAACCCCAATTTTCACCCGAACATAAGTGTGTCCTGGACTCTAACCCTAACCCATTCCAATGAATCCCATAGGCTATAATGGAGAACGGAAAGACTTCCAGAAATTTTCCCTATCGACAGTATACCTCTCAGGAAGATAAACTTTCAGGATGACTCAACCCAGAACATGACAGAATTTTGCAGACCGTCGCATTCCTTCGCTCGTGGGCGTCGCAGAAGGGCTGCCTTTCCCGGGAGTGCCAAAAATGCGCCCAGCAGTGGATTCCAATTTTCTCCTGAAATCCAACGTTTTAAGGGTTAAGTTACCCTTCAGGGTTACTTAACCCTTAAAACGCCGGATTATTGGAGACCGTTTTATTGCTTCGCTCCTTCGGAGCACAGGAGACACTCCATCCCCCTAGCCGTGGGCTGCCTTTCACTGTAATGATTCCCATAGGTTTTAATGGAGAATGGAAAAACATCCAAAAATTTTCCCCATCAAGAGTATACCATTCAGTGTGATATCAAAAATACATCTTACCCAACCCTAAACCAAACCCCAATTTTCACCCGAACATAAGTGTGTCCTGGACTCTAACCCTAACCCTAACCCATTCCAATGAATCCCATAGGCTATAATGGAGAACGGAAAGACTTCCAAAAATTTTCCCTATCGACAATATACCTCTCAGGAAGATAAACTTTCAGGATGACTCAACCCAGAACATGACAGAATTTTGCAGACCGTCGCATTCCTTCGCTCGTGGGCGTCGCAGAAGGGCTGCCTTTCCCGGGAGTGCCAAAAATGCGCCCAGCAGTGGATTCCAATTTTCTCCTGAAATCCAACGTTTTAAGGGTTAAGTTACCCTTCAGGGTTACTTAACCCTTAAAACGCCGGATTATTGGAGACCGTTTTATTGCTTCGGTCCTTCGGAGCACAGGAGACACTCCATCCCCCTAGCCGTGGGCTGCCTTTCACTGTAATGATTCCCATAGGTTTTAATGGAGAATGGAAAAACATCCAAAAATCTTCCCCATCAAGAGTATACCATTCAGTGTGATATCAAAAATACATCTTACCCAACCCTAAACCAAACCCCAATTTTCACCCGAACATAAGTGTGTCCTGGACTCTAACCCTAACCCTAACCCATTCCAATGAATCCCATAGGCTATAATGGAGAACGGAAAGACTTCCAGAAATTTTCCCTATCGACAGTATACCTCTCAGGAAGATAAACTTTCTGGATGACTCAACCCAGAACATGACAGAATTTTGCAGACCGTCGCATTCCTTCGCTCGTGGGCGTCGCAGAAGGGCTGCCTTTCCCGGGAGTGCCAAAAATGCGCCCAGCAGTGGATTCCAATTTTCTCCTGAAATCCAACGTTTTAAGGGTTAAGTTACCCTTCAGGGTTACTTAACCCTTAAAACGCCGGATTATTGGAGACCGTTTTATTGCTTCGGTCCTTCGGAGCACAGGAGACACTCCATCCCCCTAGCCGTGGGCTGCCTTTCACTGTAATGATTCCCATAGGTTTTAATGGAGAATGGAAAAACATCCAAAAATCTTCCCCATCAAGAGTATACCATTCAGTGTGATATCAAAAATACATCTTACCCAACCCTAAACCAAACCCCAATTTTCACCCGAACATAAGTGTGTCCTGGACTCTAACCCTAACCCTAACCCATTCCAATGAATCCCATAGGCTATAATGGAGAACGGAAAGACTTCCAAAAATTTTCCCTATCGACAGTATACCTCTCAGGAAGATAAACTTTCAGGATGACTCAACCCAGAACATGACAGAATTTTGCAGACCGTCGCATTCCTTCGCTCGTGGGCGTCGCAGAAGGGCTGCCTTTCCCGGGAGTGCCAAAAATGCGCCCAGCAGTGGATTCCAATTTTCTCCTGAAATCCAACGTTTTAAGGGTTAAGTTACCCTTCAGGGTTACTTAACCCTTAAAACGCCGGATTATTGGAGACCGTTTTATTGCTTCGGTCCTTCGGAGCACAGGAGACACTCCATCCCCCTAGCCGTGGGCTGCCTTTCACTGTAATGATTCCCATAGGTTTTAATGGAGAATGGAAAAACATCCAAAAATCTTCCCCATCAAGAGTATACCATTCAGTGTGATATCAAAAATACATCTTACCCAACCCTAAACCAAACCCCAATTTTCACCCGAACATAAGTGTGTCCTGGACTCTAACCCTAACCCATTCCAATGAATCCCATAGGCTATAATGGAGAACGGAAAGACTTCCAGAAATTTTCCCTATCGACAGTATACCTCTCAGGAAGATAAACTTTCAGGATGACTCAACCCAGAACATGACAGAATTTTGCAGACCGTCGCATTCCTTCGCTCGTGGGCGTCGCAGAAGGGCTGCCTTTCCCGGGAGTGCCAAAAATGCGCCCAGCAGTGGATTCCAATTTTCTCCTGAAATCCAACGTTTTAAGGGTTAAGATACCCTTCAGGGTTACTTAACCCTTAAAACGCCGGATTATTGGAGACCGTTTTATTGCTTCGGTCCTTCGGAGCACAGGAGACACTCCATCCCCCTAGCCGTGGGCTGCCTTTCACTGTAATGATTCCCATAGGTTTTAATGGAGAATGGAAAAACATCCAAAAATTTTCCCCATCAAGAGTATACCATTCAGTGTGATATCAAAAATACATCTTACCCAACCCTAAACCAAACCCCAATTTTCACCCGAACATAAGTGTGTCCTGGACTCTAACCCTAACCCTAACCCATTCCAATGAATCCCATAGGCTATAATGGAGAACGGAAAGACTTCCAAAAATTTTCCCTATCGACAATATACCTCTCAGGAAGATAAACTTTCAGGATGACTCAACCCAGAACATGACAGAATTTTGCAGACCGTCGCATTCCTTCGCTCGTGGGCGTCGCAGAAGGGCTGCCTTTCCCGGGAGTGCCAAAAATGCGCCCAGCAGTGGATTCCAATTTTCTCCTGAAATCCAACGTTTTAAGGGTTAAGTTACCCTTCAGGGTTACTTAACCCTTAAAACGCCGGATTATTGGAGACCGTTTTATTGCTTCGGTCCTTCGGAGCACAGGAGACACTCCATCCCCCTAGCCGTGGGCTGCCTTTCACTGTAATGATTCCCATAGGTTTTAATGGAGAATGGAAAAACATCCAAAAATCTTCCCCATCAAGAGTATACCATTCAGTGTGATATCAAAAATACATCTTACCCAACCCTAAACCAAACCCCAATTTTCACCCGAACATAAGTGTGTCCTGGACTCTAACCCTAACCCTAACCCATTCCAATGAATCCCATAGGCTATAATGGAGAACGGAAAGACTTCCAGAAATTTTCCCTATCGACAGTATACCTCTCAGGAAGATAAACTTTCAGGATGACTCAACCCAGAACATGACAGAATTTTGCAGACCGTCGCATTCCTTCGCTCGTGGGCGTCGCAGAAGGGCTGCCTTTCCCGGGAGTGCCAAAAATGCGCCCAGCAGTGGATTCCAATTTTCTCCTGAAATCCAACGTTTTAAGGGTTAAGTTACCCTTCAGGGTTACTTAACCCTTAAAACGCCAGATTATTGGAGACCGTTTTATTGCTTCGGTCCTTCGGAGCACAGGAGACACTCCATCGCCCTAGCCGTGGGCTGCCTTTCACTGTAATGATTCCCATAGGTTTTAATGGAGAATGGAAAAACATCCAAAAATTTTCCCCATCAAGAGTATAACATTCAGTGTGATATCAAAAATACATCTTACCCAACCCTAAACCAAACCCCAATTTTCACCCGAACATAAGTGTGTCCTGGACTCTAACCCTAACCCTAACCCATTCCAATGAATCCCACAGGCTATAATGGAGAACGGAAAGACTTCCAAAAATTTTCCCTATCGACAGTATACCTCTCAGGAAGATAAACTTTCAGGATGACTCAACCCAGAACATGACAGAATTTTGCAGACCGTCGCATTCCTTCGCTCGTGGGCGTCGCAGAAGGGCTGCCTTTCCCGGGAGTGCCAAAAATGCGCCCAGCAGTGGATTCCAATTTTCTCCTGAAATCCAACGTTTTAAGGGTTAAGTTACCCTTCAGGGTTACTTAACCCTTAAAACGCCGGATTATTGGAGACCGTTTTATTGCTTCGGTCCTTCGGAGCGCAGGAGACACTCCATCCCCCTAGCCGTGGGCTGCCTTTCACTGTAATGATTCCCATAGGTTTTAATGGAGAATGGAAAAACATCCAAAAATTTTCCCCATCAAGAGTATACCATTCAGTGTGATATCAAAAATACATCTTACCCAACCCTAAACCAAACCCCAATTTTCACCCGAACATAAGTGTGTCCTGGACTCTAACCCTAACCCTAAGCCATTCCAATGAATCCCACAGGCTATAATGGAGAACGGAAAGACTTCCAAAAATTTTCCCTATCGACAGTATACCTCTCAGGAAGATAAACTTTCAGGATGACTCAACCCAGAACATGACAGAATTTTGCAGACCGTCGCATTCCTTCGCTCGTGGGCGTCGCAGAAGGGCTGCCTTTCCCGGGAGTGCCAAAAATGCGCCCAGCAGTGGATTCCAATTTTCTCCTGAAATCCAACGTTTTAAGGGTTAAGTTACCCTTCAGGGTTACTTAACCCTTAAAACGCCGGATTATTGGAGACCGTTTTATTGCTTCGGTCCTTCGGAGCGCAGGAGACACTCCATCCCCCTAGCCGTGGGCTGCCTTTCACTGTAATGATTCCCATAGGTTTTAATGGAGAATGGAAAAACATCCAAAAATTTTCCCCATCAAGAGTATACCATTCAGTGTGATATCAAAAATACATCTTACCCAACCCTAAACCAAACCCCAATTTTCACCCGAACATAAGTGTGTCCTGGACTGTAACCCTAACCCTAAGCCATTCCAATGAATCCCATAGGCTATAATGGAGAACGGAAAGACTTCCAAAAATTTTCCCTATCGACAGTATACCTCTCAGGAAGATAAACTTTCAGGATGACTCAACCCAGAACATGACAGAATTTTGCAGACCGTCGCATTCCTTCGCTCGTGGGCGTCGCAGAAGGGCTGCCTTTCCCGGGAGTGCCAAAAATGCGCCCAGCAGTGGATTCCAATTTTCTCCTGAAATCCAACGTTTTAAGGGTTAAGTTACCCTTCAGGGTTACTTAACCCTTAAAACGCCGGATTATTGGAGACCGTTTTATTGCTTCGGTCCTTCGGAGCACAGGAGACACTCCATCCCCCTAGCCGTGGGCTGCCTTTCACTGTAATGATTCCCATAGGTTTTAATGGAGAATGGAAAAACATCCAAAAATTTTCCCCATCAAGAGTATACCATTCAGTGTGATATCAAAAATACATCTTACCCAACCCTAAACCAAACCCCAATTTTCACCCGAACATAAGTGTGTCCTGGACTCTAACCCTAACCCTAACCCATTCCAATGAATCCCATAGGCTATAATGGAGAACGGAAAGACTTCCAAAAATTTTCCCTATCGACAGTATACCTCTCAGGAAGATAAACTTTCAGGATGACTCAACCCAGAACATGACAGAATTTTGCAGACCGTCGCATTCCTTCGCTCGTGGGCGTCGCAGAAGGGCTGCCTTTCCCGGGAGTGCCAAAAATGCGCCCAGCAGTGGATTCCAATTTTCTCCTGAAATCCAACGTTTTAAGGGTTAAGTTACCCTTCAGGGTTACTTAACCCTTAAAACGCCGGATTATTGGAGACCGTTTTATTGCTTCGCTCCTTCGGAGCACAGGAGACACTCCATCCCCCTAGCCGTGGGCTGCCTTTCACTGTAATGATTCCCATAGGTTTTAATGGAGAATGGAAAAACATCCAAAAATTTTCCCCATCAAGAGTATACCATTCAGTGTGATATCAAAAATACATCTTACCCAACCCTAAACCAAACCCCAATTTTCACCCGAACATAAGTGTGTCCTGGACTCTAACCCTAACCCTAACCCATTCCAATGAATCCCACAGGCTATAATGGAGAACGGAAAGACTTCCAAAAATTTTCCCTATCGACAGTATACCTCTCAGGAAGATAAACTTTCAGGATGACTCAACCCAGAACATGACAGAATTTTGCAGACCGTCGCATTCCTTCGCTCGTGGGCGTCGCAGAAGGGCTGCCTTTCCCGGGAGTGCCAAAAATGCGCCCAGCAGTGGATTCCAATTTTCTCCTGAAATCCAACGTTTTAAGGGTTAAGTTACCCTTCAGGGTTACTTAACCCTTAAAACGCCGGATTATTGGAGACCGTTTTATTGCTTCGGTCCTTCGGAGCGCAGGAGACACTCCATCCCCCTAGCCGTGGGCTGCCTTTCACTGTAATGATTCCCATAGGTTTTAATGGAGAATGGAAAAACATCCAAAAATTTTCCCCATCAAGAGTATACCATTCAGTGTGATATCAAAAATACATCTTACCCAACCCTAAACCAAACCCCAATTTTCACCCGAACATAAGTGTGTCCTGGACTCTAACCCTAACCCTAAGCCATTCCAATGAATCCCATAGGCTATAATGGAGAACGGAAAGACTTCCAAAAATTTTCCCTATCGACAGTATACCTCTCAGGAAGACAAACTTTCAGGATGACTCAACCCAGAACATGACAGAATTTTGCAGACCGTCGCATTCCTTCGCTCGTGGGCGTCGCAGAAGGGCTGCCTTTCCCGGGAGTGCCAAAAATGCGCCCAGCAGTGGATTCCAATTTTCTCCTGAAATCCAACGTTTTAAGGGTTAAGTTACCCTTCAGGGTTACTTAACCCTTAAAACGCCGGATTATTGGAGACCGTTTTATTGCTTCGGTCCTTCGGAGCACAGGAGACACTCCATCCCCCTAGCCGTGGGCTGCCTTTCACTGTAATGATTCCCATAGGTTTTAATGGAGAATGGAAAAACATCCAAAAATTTTCCCCATCAAGAGTATACCATTCAGTGTGATATCAAAAATACATCTTACCCAACCCTAAACCAAACCCCAATTTTCACCCGAACATAAGTGTGTCCTGGACTCTAACCCTAACCCTAACCCATTCCAATGAATCCCATAGGCTATAATGGAGAACGGAAAGACTTCCAAAAATTTTCCCTATCGACAGTATACCTCTCAGGAAGATAAACTTTCAGGATGACTCAACCCAGAACATGACAGAATTTTGCAGACCGTCGCATTCCTTCGCTCGTGGGCGTCGCAGAAGGGCTGCCTTTCCCGGGAGTGCCAAAAATGCGCCCAGCAGTGGATTCCAATTTTCTCCTGAAATCCAACGTTTTAAGGGTTAAGTTACCCTTCAGGGTTACTTAACCCTTAAAACGCCGGATTATTGGAGACCGTTTTATTGCTTCGCTCCTTCGGAGCACAGGAGACACTCCATCCCCCTAGCCGTGGGCTGCCTTTCACCGTAATGATTCCCATAGGTTTTAATGGAGAATGGAAAAACATCCAAAAATTTTCCCCATCAAGAGTATACCATTCAGTGTGATATCAAAAATACATCTTACCCAACCCTAAACCAAACCCCAATTTTCACCCGAACATAAGTGTGTCCTGGACTCTAACCCTAACCTTAACCCATTCCAATGAATCCCACAGGCTATAATGGAGAACGGAAAGACTTCCAAAAATTTTCCCTATCGACAGTATACCTCTCAGGAAGATAAACTTTCAGGATGACTCAACCCAGAACATGACAGAATTTTGCAGACCGTCGCATTCCTTCGCTCGTGGGCGTCGCAGAAGGGCTGCCTTTCCCGGGAGTGCCAAAAATGCGCCCAGCAGTGGATTCCAATTTTCTCCTGAAATCCAACGTTTTAAGGGTTAAGTTACCCTTCAGGGTTACTTAACCCTTAAAACGCCGGATTATTGGAGACCGTTTTATTGCTTCGGTCCTTCGGAGCACAGGAGACACTCCATCCCCCTAGCCGTGGGCTGCCTTTCACTGTAATGATTCCCATAGGTTTTAATGGAGAATGGAAAAACATCCAAAAATCTTCCCCATCAAGAGTATACCATTCAGTGTGATATCAAAAATACATCTTACCCAACCCTAAACCAAACCCCAATTTTCACCCGAACATAAGTGTGTCCTGGACTCTAACCCTAACCCTAACCCATTCCAATGAATCCCATAGGCTATAATGGAGAACGGAAAGACTTCCAAAAATTTTCCCTATCGACAGTATACCTCTCAGGAAGATAAACTTTCAGGATGACTCAACCCAGAACATGACAGAATTTTGCAGACCGTCGCATTCCTTCGCTCGTGGGCGTCGCAGAAGGGCTGCCTTTCCCGGGAGTGCCAAAAATGCGCCCAGCAGTGGATTCCAATTTTCTCCTGAAATCCAACGTTTTAAGGGTTAAGTTACCCTTCAGGGTTACTTAACCCTTAAAACGCCGGATTATTGGAGACCGTTTTATTGCTTCGGTCCTTCGGAGCACAGGAGACACTCCATCCCCCTAGCCGTGGGCTGCCTTTCACTGTAATGATTCCCATAGGTTTTAATGGAGAATGGAAAAACATCCAAAAATTTTCCCCATCAAGAGTATACCATTCAGTGTGATATCAAAAATACATCTTACCCAACCCTAAACCAAACCCCAATTTTCACCCGAACATAAGTGTGTCCTGGACTCTAACCCTAACCCTAACCCATTCCAATGAATCCCACAGGCTATAATGGAGAACGGAAAGACTTCCAAAAATTTTCCCTATCGACAGTATACCTCTCAGGAAGATAAACTTTCAGGATGACTCAACCCAGAACATGACAGAATTTTGCAGACCGTCGCATTCCTTCGCTCGTGGGCGTCGCAGAAGGGCTGCCTTTCCCGGGAGTGCCAAAAATGCGCCCAGCAGTGGATTCCAATTTTCTCCTGAAATCCAACGTTTTAAGGGTTAAGTTACCCTTCAGGGTTACTTAACCCTTAAAACGCCGGATTATTGGAGACCGTTTTATTGCTTCGGTCCTTCGGAGCACAGGAGACACTCCATCCCCCTAGCCGTGGGCTGCCTTTCACTGTAATGATTCCCATAGGTTTTAATGGAGAATGGAAAAACATCCAAAAATTTTCCCCATCAAGAGTATACCATTCAGTGTGATATCAAAAATACATCTTACCCAACCCTAAACCAAACCCCAATTTTCACCCGAACATAAGTGTGTCCTGGACTCTAACCCTAACCCTAACCCATTCCAATGAATCCCACAGGCTATAATGGAGAACGGAAAGACTTCCAAAAATTTTCCCTATCGACGGTATACCTCTCAGGAAGATAAACTTTCAGGATGACTCAACCCAGAACATGACAGAATTTTGCAGACCGTCGCATTCCTTCGCTCGTGGGCGTCGCAGAAGGGCTGCCTTTCCCGGGAGTGCCAAAAATGCGCCCAGCAGTGGATTCCAATTTTCTCCTGAAATCCAACGTTTTAAGGGTTAAGTTACCCTTCAGGGTTACTTAACCCTTAAAACGCCGGATTATTGGAGACCGTTTTATTGCTTCGGTCCTTCGGAGCACAGGAGACACTCCATCCCCCTAGCCGTGGGCTGCCTTTCACTGTAATGATTCCCATAGGTTTTAATGGAGAATGGAAAAACATCCAAAAATTTTCCCCATCAAGAGTATACCATTCAGTGTGATATCAAAAATACATCTTACCCAACCCTAAACCAAACCCCAATTTTCACCCGAACATAAGTGTGTCCTGGACTCTAACCCTAACCCTAACCCATTCCAATGAATCCCACAGGCTATAATGGAGAACGGAAAGACTTCCAAAAATTTTCCCTATCGACAGTATACCTCTCAGGAAGATAAACTTTCAGGATGACTCAACCCAGAACATGACAGAATTTTGCAGACCGTCGCATTCCTTCGCTCGTGGGCGTCGCAGAAGGGCTGCCTTTCCCGGGAGTGCCAAAAATGCGCCCAGCAGTGGATTCCAATTTTCTCCTGAAATCCAACGTTTTAAGGGTTAAGTTACCCTTCAGGGTTACTTAACCCTTAAAACGCCGGATTATTGGAGACCGTTTTATTGCTTCGGTCCTTCGGAGCACAGGAGACACTCCATCCCCCTAGCCGTGGGCTGCCTTTCACTGTAATGATTCCCATAGGTTTTAATGGAGAATGGAAAAACATCCAAAAATCTTCCCCATCAAGAGTATACCATTCAGTGTGATATCAAAAATACATCTTACCCAACCCTAAACCAAACCCCAATTTTCACCCGAACATAAGTGTGTCCTGGACTCTAACCCTAACCCTAACCCATTCCAATGAATCCCATAGGCTATAATGGAGAACGGAAAGACTTCCAAAAATTTTCCCTATCGACAGTATACCTCTCAGGAAGATAAACTTTCAGGATGACTCAACCCAGAACATGACAGAATTTTGCAGACCGTCGCATTCCTTCGCTCGTGGGCGTCGCAGAAGGGCTGCCTTTCCCGGGAGTGCCAAAAATGCGCCCAGCAGTGGATTCCAATTTTCTCCTGAAATCCAACGTTTTAAGGGTTAAGTTACCCTTCAGGGTTACTTAACCCTTAAAACGCCGGATTATTGGAGACCGTTTTATTGCTTCGGTCCTTCGGAGCACAGGAGACACTCCATCCCCCTAGCCGTGGGCTGCCTTTCACTGTAATGATTCCCATAGGTTTTAATGGAGAATGGAAAAACATCCAAAAATCTTCCCCATCAAGAGTATACCATTCAGTGTGATATCAAAAATACATCTTACCCAACCCTAAACCAAACCCCAATTTTCACCCGAACATAAGTGTGTCCTGGACTCTAACCCTAACCCTAACCCATTCCAATGAATCCCATAGGCTATAATGGAGAACGGTAAGACTTCCAGAAATTTTCCCTATTGACAGTATACCTCTCAGGAAGATAAACTTTCAGGATGACTCAACCCAGAACATGACAGAATTTTGCAGACCGTCGCATTCCTTCGCTCGTGGGCGTCGCAGAAGGGCTGCCTTTCCCGGGAGTGCCAAAAATGCGCCCAGCAGTGGATTCCAATTTTCTCCTGAAATCCAACGTTTTAAGGGTTAAGTTACCCTTCAGGGTTACTTAACCCTTAAAACGCCGGATTATTGGAGACCGTTTTATTGCTTCGGTCCTTCGGAGCACAGGAGACACTCCATCCCCCTAGCCGTGGGCTGCCTTTCACTGTAATGATTCCCATAGGTTTTAATGGAGAATGGAAAAACATCCAAAAAACTTCCCCATCAAGAGTATACCATTCAGTGTGATATCAAAAATACATCTTACCCAACCCTAAACCAAACCCCAATTTTCACCCGAACATAAGTGTGTCCTGGACTCTAACCCTAACCCTAACCCATTCCAATGAATCCCATAGGCTATAATGGAGAACGGAAAGACTTCCAGAAATTTTCCCTATCGACAGTATACCTCTCAGGAAGATAAACTTTCTGGATGACTCAACCCAGAACATGACAGAATTTTGCAGACCGTCGCATTCCTTCGCTCGTGGGCGTCGCAGAAGGGCTGCCTTTCCCGGGAGTGCCAAAAATGCGCCCAGCAGTGGATTCCAATTTTCTCCTGAAATCCAACGTTTTAAGGGTTAAGTTACCCTTCAGGGTTACTTAACCCTTAAAACGCCGGATTATTGGAGACCGTTTTATTGCTTCGGTCCTTCGGAGCACAGGAGACACTCCATCCCCCTAGCCGTGGGCTGCCTTTCACTGTAATGATTCCCATAGGTTTTAATGGAGAATGGAAAAACATCCAAAAATCTTCCCCATCAAGAGTATACCATTCAGTGTGATATCAAAAATACATCTTACCCAACCCTAAACCAAACCCCAATTTTCACCCGAACATAAGTGTGTCCTGGACTCTAACCCTAACCCTAACCCATTCCAATGAATCCCATAGGCTATAATGGAGAACGGAAAGACTTCCAAAAATTTTCCCTATCGACAGTATACCTCTCAGGAAGATAAACTTTCAGGATGACTCAACCCAGAACATGACAGAATTTTGCAGACCGTCGCATTCCTTCGCTCGTGGGCGTCGCAGAAGGGCTGCCTTTCCCGGGAGTGCCAAAAATGCGCCCAGCAGTGGATTCCAATTTTCTCCTGAAATCCAACGTTTTAAGGGTTAAGTTACCCTTCAGGGTTACTTAACCCTTAAAACGCCGGATTATTGGAGACCGTTTTATTGCTTCGGTCCTTCGGAGCACAGGAGACACTCCATCCCCCTAGCCGTGGGCTGCCTTTCACTGTAATGATTCCCATAGGTTTTAATGGAGAATGGAAAAACATCCAAAAATCTTCCCCATCAAGAGTATACCATTCAGTGTGATATCAAAAATACATCTTACCCAACCCTAAACCAAACCCCAATTTTCACCCGAACATAAGTGTGTCCTGGACTCTAACCCTAACCCATTCCAATGAATCCCATAGGCTATAATGGAGAACGGAAAGACTTCCAGAAATTTTCCCTATCGACAGTATACCTCTCAGGAAGATAAACTTTCAGGATGACTCAACCCAGAACATGACAGAATTTTGCAGACCGTCGCATTCCTTCGCTCGTGGGCGTCGCAGAAGGGCTGCCTTTCCCGGGAGTGCCAAAAATGCGCCCAGCAGTGGATTCCAATTTTCTCCTGAAATCCAACGTTTTAAGGGTTAAGTTACCCTTCAGGGTTACTTAACCCTTAAAACGCCGGATTATTGGAGACCGTTTTATTGCTTCGGTCCTTCGGAGCACAGGAGACACTCCATCCCCCTAGCCGTGGGCTGCCTTTCACTGTAATGATTCCCATAGGTTTTAATGGAGAATGGAAAAACATCCAAAAATTTTCCCCATCAAGAGTATACCATTCAGTGTGATATCAAAAATACATCTTACCCAACCCTAAACCAAACCCCAATTTTCACCCGAACATAAGTGTGTCCTGGACTCTAACCCTAACCCTAACCCATTCCAATGAATCCCATAGGCTATAATGGAGAACGGAAAGACTTCCAAAAATTTTCCCTATCGACAATATACCTCTCAGGAAGATAAACTTTCAGGATGACTCAACCCAGAACATGACAGAATTTTGCAGACCGTCGCATTCCTTCGCTCGTGGGCGTCGCAGAAGGGCTGCCTTTCCCGGGAGTGCCAAAAATGCGCCCAGCAGTGGATTCCAATTTTCTCCTGAAATCCAACGTTTTAAGGGTTAAGTTACCCTTCAGGGTTACTTAACCCTTAAAACGCCGGATTATTGGAGACCGTTTTATTGCTTCGGTCCTTCGGAGCACAGGAGACACTCCATCCCCCTAGCCGTGGGCTGCCTTTCACTGTAATGATTCCCATAGGTTTTAATGGAGAATGGAAAAACATCCAAAAATCTTCCCCATCAAGAGTATACCATTCAGTGTGATATCAAAAATACATCTTACCCAACCCTAAACCAAACCCCAATTTTCACCCGAACATAAGTGTGTCCTGGACTCTAACCCTAACCCTAACCCATTCCAATGAATCCCATAGGCTATAATGGAGAACGGAAAGACTTCCAGAAATTTTCCCTATCGACAGTATACCTCTCAGGAAGATAAACTTTCTGGATGACTCAACCCAGAACATGACAGAATTTTGCAGACCGTCGCATTCCTTCGCTCGTGGGCGTCGCAGAAGGGCTGCCTTTCCCGGGAGTGCCAAAAATGCGCCCAGCAGTGGATTCCAATTTTCTCCTGAAATCCAACGTTTTAAGGGTTAAGTTACCCTTCAGGGTTACTTAACCCTTAAAACGCCGGATTATTGGAGACCGTTTTATTGCTTCGGTCCTTCGGAGCACAGGAGACACTCCATCCCCCTAGCCGTGGGCTGCCTTTCACTGTAATGATTCCCATAGGTTTTAATGGAGAATGGAAAAACATCCAAAAATCTTCCCCATCAAGAGTATACCATTCAGTGTGATATCAAAAATACATCTTACCCAACCCTAAACCAAACCCCAATTTTCACCCGAACATAAGTGTGTCCTGGACTCTAACCCTAACCCTAACCCATTCCAATGAATCCCATAGGCTATAATGGAGAACGGAAAGACTTCCAAAAATTTTTCCCTATCGACAGTATACCTCTCAGGAAGATAAACTTTCAGGATGACTCAACCCAGAACATGACAGAATTTTGCAGGACCGTCGCATTCCTTCGCTCGTGGGCGTCGCAGAAGGGCTGCCTTTCCCGGGAGTGCCAAAAATGCGCCCAGCAGTGGATTCCAATTTTCTCCTGAAATCCAACGTTTTAAGGGTTAAGTTACCCTTCAGGGTTACTTAACCCTTAAAACGCCGGATTATTGGAGACCGTTTTATTGCTTCGGTCCTTCGGAGCACAGGAGACACTCCATCCCCCTAGCCGTGGGCTGCCTTTCACTGTAATGATTCCCATAGGTTTTAATGGAGAATGGAAAAAACATCCAAAAATCTTCCCCATCAAGAGTATACCATTCAGTGTGATATCAAAAATACATCTTACCCAACCCTAAACCAAACCCCAATTTTCACCCGAACATAAGTGTGTCCTGGACTCTAACCCTAACCCATTCCAATGAATCCCATAGGCTATAATGGAGAACGGAAAGACTTCCAGAAATTTTCCCTATCGACAGTATACCTCTCAGGAAGATAAACTTTCAGGATGACTCAACCCAGAACATGACAGAATTTTGCAGACCGTCGCATTCCTTCGCTCGTGGGCGTCGCAGAAGGGCTGCCTTTCCCCGGGAGTGCCAAAAATGCGCCCAGCAGTGGATTCCAATTTTCTCCTGAAATCCAACGTTTTAAGGGTTAAGATACCCTTCAGGGTTACTTAACCCTTAAAACGCCGGATTATTGGAGACCGTTTTATTGCTTCGGTCCTTCGGAGCACAGGAGACACTCCATCCCCCCTAGCCGTGGGCTGCCTTTCACTGTAATGATTCCCATAGGTTTTAATGGAGAATGGAAAAACATCCAAAAATTTTCCCCATCAAGAGTATACCATTCAGTGTGATATCAAAAATACATCTTACCCAACCCTAAACCAAACCCCAATTTTCACCCGAAACATAAGTGTGTCCTGGACTCTAACCCTAACCCTAACCCATTCCAATGAATCCCATAGGCTATAATGGAGAACGGAAAGACTTCCAAAAATTTTCCCTATCGACAATATACCTCTCAGGAAGATAAACTTTCAGGATGACTCAACCCAGAACATGACAGAATTTTGCAGACCGTCGCATTCCTTCGCTCGTGGGCGTCGCAGAAGGGCTGCCTTTCCCGGAGTGCCAAAAATGCGCCCAGCAGTGGATTCCAATTTTCTCCTGAAATCCAACGTTTTAAGGGTTAAGTTACCCTTCAGGGTTACTTAACCCTTAAAACGCCGGATTATTGGAGACCGTTTTATTGCTTCGGTCCTTCGGAGCACAGGAGACACTCCATCCCCCTAGCCGTGGGCTGCCTTTCACTGTAATGATTCCCATAGGTTTTAATGGAGAATGGAAAAACATCCAAAAATCTTCCCCATCAGAGTATACCATTCAGTGTGATATCAAAAATACATCTTACCCAACCCTAAACCAAACCCCAATTTTCACCCGAACATAAGTGTGTCCTGGACTCTAACCCTAACCCTAACCCATTCCAATGAATCCCATAGGCTATAATGGAGAACGGAAAGACTTCCAGAAATTTTCCCTATCGACAGTATACCTCTCAGGAAGATAAACTTTCAGGATGACTCAACCCAGAACATGA